>NC_068429.1:4099704-4129704 GCF_023373465.1 Oncorhynchus keta | reverse complement strand
ATGTGGGAACAGCAGACTGGTATAGGGATTGATTGAATATGTCCGTAAAGACACCGGCCAGCTGGTCTGCGCATGCTCTGAGGGCGCGGCTGGGGATGCCGTCTGGGCCTGCAGCCTTGCGAGGGTTAACACGTTTAAATAGGCTTACTCACCTCGGCTGCAGTGAAGGAGAGACCGCATGTTTTCGTTGCAGGCCGTGTCAGTGGCACTGTATTGTCCTCAAAGCGGGCAAAAAAGTTATTTAGTCTGTCTGGGAGCAAGACATCCTGGTCCGTGACTGGGCTGGGTTTCTTCTTGTAGTCCGTGATTGACTGTAGACCCTGCCACATGCCTCTGCCTGGGAGCAAGACATCCTGGTCCGTGACTGGCCTGGGTTTCTTCTTGTAGTCCGTGATTGACTGTAGACCCTGCCACATGCCTCTGCCTGGGAGCAAGACGTCCTGGTCCGTGACTGGGCTGGGTTTCTTCTTGTAGTCCGTGATTGACTGTAGACCCTGCCACATGCCTCTGCCTGGGAGCAAGACATCCTGGTCCGTGACTGGGCTGGGTTTCTTCTTGTAGTCCGTGATTGACTGTAGACCCTGCCACATGCCTCTGCCTGGGAGCAATACATCCTGGTCCGTGACTGGCCTGGGTTTCTTCTTGTAGTCCATGATTGACTGTAGACCCTGCCACATGCCTCTGCCTGGGAGCAATACATCCTGGTCCGTGACTGGGCTGGGTTTCTTCTTGTAGTCCGTGATTGACTGTAGACCCTGGGAGCAAGACATCCTGGTCCTAAATAAGTGTAATAAAATATGAAAACGTGTTATTAAATAATCTGCTCCTGCAGACCAATTGAATATAGATGTGGGTTTCAGTACCTGAATCTGTAATTAGTGGTTTACAAAAGGGTCCGTTGGTCTACTTCCCTGATTACTGACTACAGAGATGAGGAGGACGCTACTCCCTATACCCCTGATTACTGTCTACAGAGATGAGGAGGACGCTACTCCCTATACCCCTGATTACTGACTACAGAGATGAGGAGGACGCTACTCCCTATACCCCTGATTACTGACTACAGAGATGAGGAGGACGCTACTCCCTATACCCCTGATTACTGACTACAGAGATGAGCAGGACGCTACTCCCTATACCCCTGATTACTGACTACAGAGATGAGGAGGACGCTACTCCCTATACCCCTGATTACTGACTACAGAGATGAGGAGGACGCTACTCCCTATACCCCTGATTACTGACTACAGAGATGAGGAGGACGCTACTCCCTATACCCCTGATTACTGTCTACAGAGATGAGGAGGACGCTACTCCCTATACCCCTGATTACTGACTACAGAGATGAGGAGGACGCTACTCCCTATACCCCTGATTACTGACTACAGAGATGAGGAGGACGCTACTCCCTATACCCCTGATTACTGTCTACAGAGATGAGGAGGACGCTACTCCCTATACCCCTGATTACTGTCTACAGAGATGAGGAGGACGCTACTCCCTATACCCCTGATTACTGTCTACAGAGATGAGGAGGACGCTACTCCCTATACCCCTGATTACTGACTACAGAGATGAGGAGGACGCTACTCCCTATACCCCTGATTACTGTCTACAGAGATGAGGAGGACGCTACTCCCTATACCCCTGATTACTGTCTACAGAGATGAGGAGGACGCTACTCCCTATACCCCTGATTACTGACTACAGAGATGAGGAGGACGCTACTCCCTATACCCCTGATTACTGACTACAGAGATGAGCAGGACGCTACTCCCTATACCCCTGATTACTGTCTACAGAGATGAGGAGGACGCTACTCCCTATACCCCTGATTACTGACTACAGAGATGAGGAGGACGCTACTCCCTATACCCCTGATTACTGTCTACAGAGATGAGGAGGACGCTACTCCCTATACCCCTGATTACTGACTACAGAGATGAGGAGGACGCTACTCCCTATACCCCTGATTACTGACTACAGAGATGAGGAGGACGCTACTCCCTATACCCCTGATTACTGACTACAGAGATGAGGAGGACGCTACTCCCTATACCCCTGATTACTGTCTACAGAGATGAGGAGGACGCTACTCCCTATACCCCTGATTACTGACTACAGAGATGAGGAGGACGCTACTCCCTATACCCCTGATTACTGTCTACAGAGATGAGGAGGACGCTACTCCCTATACCCCTGATTACTGACTACAGAGATGAGGAGGACGCTACTCCCTATACCCCTGATTACTGACTACAGAGATGAGGAGGACGCTACTCCCTATACCCCTGATTACTGTCTACAGAGATGAGCAGGACGCTACTCCCTATACCCCTGATTACTGACTACAGAGATGAGGAGGACGCTACTCCCTATACCCTGATTACTGAATACAGAGATGAGGAGGACGCTACTCCCTATACCCCTGATTACTGTCTACAGAGATGAGGAGGACGCTACTCCCTATACCCCTGATTACTGTCTACAGAGATGAGGAGGACGCTACTCCCTATACCCCTGATTACTGACTACAGAGATGAGGAGGACGCTACTCCCTATACCCCTGATTACTGTCTACAGAGATGAGGAGGACGCTACTCCCTATACCCCTGATTACTGACTACAGAGATGAGGAGGACGCTACTCCCTATACCCCTGATTACTGTCTACAGAGATGAGGAGGACGCTACTCCCTATACCCCTGATTACTGACTACAGAGATGAGGAGGACGCTACTCCCTATACCCCTGATTACTGACTACAGAGATGAGGAGGACGCTACTCCCTATACCCCTGATTACTGTCTACAGAGATGAGCAGGACGCTACTCCCTATACCCCTGATTACTGACTACAGAGATGAGGAGGACGCTACTCCCTATACCCCTGATTACTGTCTACAGAGATGAGGAGGACGCTACTCCCTATACCCCTGATTACTGTCTACAGAGATGAGGAGGACGCTACTCCCTATACCCCTGATTACTGTCTACAGAGATGAGGAGGACGCTACTCCCTATACCCCTGATTACTGACTACAGAGATGAGGAGGACGCTACTCCCTATACCCCTGATTACTGTCTACAGAGATGAGGAGGACGCTACTCCCTATACCCCTGATTACTGTCTACAGAGATGAGGAGGACGCTACTCCCTATACCCCTGATTACTGTCTACAGAGATGAGGAGGACGCTACTCCCTATACCCCTGATTACTGACTACAGAGATGAGGAGGACGCTACTCCCTATACCCCTGATTACTGTCTACAGAGATGAGGAGGACGCTACTCCCTATACCCCTGATTACTGTCTACAGAGATGAGGAGGACGCTACTCCCTATACCCCTGATTACTGTCTACAGAGATGAGGAGGACGCTACTCCCTATACCCCTGATTACTGTCTACAGAGATGAGGAGGACGCTACTCCCTATACCCCTGATTACTGTCTACAGAGATGAGGAGGACGCTACTCCCTATACCCCTGATTACTGACTACAGAGATGAGGAGGACGCTACTCCCTATACCCCTGATTACTGACTACAGAGATGAGGAGGACGCTACTCCCTATACCCCTGATTACTGACTACAGAGATGAGGAGGACGCTACTCCCTATACCCCTGATTACTGACTACAGAGATGAGGAGGACGCTACTCCCTATACCCCTGATTACTGTCTACAGAGATGAGGAGGACGCTACTCCCTATACCCCTGATTACTGACTACAGAGATGAGGAGGACGCTACTCCCTATACCCCTGATTACTGTCTACAGAGATGAGGAGGACGCTACTCCCTATACCCCTGATTACTGAATACAGAGATGAGGAGGACGCTACTCCCTATACCCCTGATTACTGTCTACAGAGATGAGGAGGACGCTACTCCCTATACCCCTGATTACTGACTACAGAGATGAGGAGGACGCTACTCCCTATACCCCTGATTACTGACTACAGAGATGAGGAGGACGCTACTCCCTATACCCCTGATTACTGTCTACAGAGATGAGGAGGACGCTACTCCCTATACCCCTGATTACTGACTACAGAGACGAGGAGGACGCTACTCCCTATACCCCTGATTACTGTCTACAGAGATGAGGAGGACGCTACTCCCTATACCCCTGATTACTGTCTACAGAGATGAGGAGGACGCTACTCCCTATACCCCTGATTACTGTCTACAGAGATGAGATCCGGCTGACTACAGTGAACAGAACTTAGTGAAAGAGCCCCCCAAGGCCTCTCTCTCTCTCTCTTACACACACATTCACACACACAGACACTCACAGACAGACACACACACACTCACAGACACACACACACACACACATACACACACGCACATACACACACATACACTCACACACACTCACACACCTTCACACACACCTACACACACACGTTCACACACACCTACACACACACTCACACTTACTCACACACACACCTTCACACACACACACACCTTCACACACACCTTCACACACACACACACCTACACACACACACACACACACACACACACACACACACACACACACACACACACACACACACACACACACACACACACCTTCACACACACACCTTCACACACACACCTACACACACACACACACACACACACACACACACACACACACACACTTTATCTTTACGACCCTGCCAACAGTGCTTTTGCTCAATGACTTTGGTGAAATGTAAAGTAGACGAGACAAAAACAGGAATTATCTCAATTCTGAACGAAAAAAAACCACAAACCTTTACAGCTCGGATAGAGATGGTGTTTACATTTGATGAAGTATTAAGGAATTGTACATTTCCCAATGACGTAAGAACCCTATAACCCAAACCATCTACCCAGTGTCCAACGACATGAATGTTTTATATTACCAAACCATCCTAATAGAGTTAATGTAATTAGTATCTGATCTGAATGATTCCTCCAATTACATGTTCTAGCCACACAATTTACACCGATTTAAAGTTCACAAACATACGAGTTGATATATTTTACTTTACCTTTATTTATTTAGGGTGTGTGTGTGTGTGTGTGTGTGTGTGTGTGTGTGTGTGTGTGTGTGTGTGTGTGTGTGTGTGTGTGTGTGTGTGTGTGTGTGTGTGTGTGTGTGTGTGTGTGTGTGTGTGTGTGTGTGTGTGTGTGTGTGTGTGTGTGTGTGTGTGTGTACGAATAAGCAAGACTTATGGAACAAGTATGAGAAAAAAGATTAATTGGATATCAAACAGCCCTCCTACACTGTTTTTGGTTAAATTAATTAGCAAGTTACTTAACATTAGACAATATTAATTACTACATAAAAGGTCAACCTGAGGGATTTAACAGAATCTGCTAACCTTATATAGAGTTCATGTTAAACGTATATAGAGTGAGGAGAATAATTCCATTTTTTATATATATTTTTTTTGTTCATTTGGTCGCTTTAGATTTGATTAGTTATTAGTTATTTTTGTGAATACACACGCACACACTCAAACATGCACACACTGCACACACTACACACACCCTGAGGTGGGATGCGCATTAGTTCATCGTCATTATGCACAGCCATTTTGAATTGAATGTATCCATAAAGATTTCCCATGAGCACTAGATTAATATTATTTACATGATGTCTGCCATTTACTTGGCCTTTCTACCTTTCTGCTGCTCCTCCCAGTCCAATTTAGAAAAATCAAGGCTTTATGACTGTCGTGTTCTGATAGATAGAGAACAACAGACAAAACACCATGAAGGGAGCATGGATAGAGAACAACACCATGAAGGGAGCATAGATAGAGAACAACACCAGGAAGGGAGCATGGATAGAGAACAACACCATGAAGGGAGCATAGATAGAGAACAACACCATGAAGGGAGCATGGATAGAGAACAACACCATGAAGGGAGCATGGATAGAGAACAACACCATGAAGGGAGCATAGATAGAGAACAACACCACGAAGGGAGCATGGATAGAGAACAACACCACGAAGGGAGCATGGATAGAGAACAACACCACGAAGGGAGCATGGATAGAGAACAACACCATGAAGGGAGCATGGATAGAGAACAACACCATGAAGGGAGCATGGATAGAGAACAACACCATGAAGGGAGCATAGATAGAGAACAACACCATGAAGGGAGCATAGATAGAGAACAACACCAGGAAGGGAGCATGGATAGAGAACAACACCATGAAGGGAGCATAGATAGAGAACAACACCATGAAGGGAGCATGGATAGAGAACAACACCATGAAGGGAGCATGGATAGAGAACAACACCAGGAAGGGAGCATAGATAGAGAACAACACCACGAAGGGAGCATAGATAGAGAACAACACCATGAAGGGAGCATGGATAGAGAACAACACCATGAAGGGAGCATAGATAGAGAACAACACCATGATGGGAGCATGGATAGAGAACAACACCATGAAGGGAGCATGGATAGAGAACAACACCATGAAGGGAGCATGGATAGAGAACAACACCATGAAGGGAGCATGGATAGAGAACAACACCAGGAAGGGAGCATGGATAGAGAACAACACCATGAAGGGAGCATGGATAGAGAACAACACCATGAAGGGAGCATGGATAGAGAACAACACCAGGAAGGGAGCATGGATAGAGAACAACACCATGAAGGGAGCATAGATAGAGAACAACACCACGAAGGGAGCATGGATAGAGAACAACACCAGGAAGGGAGCATGGATAGAGAACAACACCATGAAGGGAGCATGGATAGAGAACAACACCATGAAGGGAGCATAGATAGAGAACAACACCATGAAGGGAGCATAGATAGAGAACAACACCATGAAGGGAGCATGGATAGAGAACAACACCATGAAGGGAGCATAGATAGAGAACAACACCATGAAGGGAGCATGGATAGAGAACAACACCACGAAGGGAGCATGGATAGAGAACAACACCAGGAAGGGAGCATAGATAGAGAACAACACCATGAAGGGAGCATGGATAGAGAACAACACCATGAAGGGAGCATGGATAGAGAACAACACCATGAAGGGAGCATGGATAGAGAACAACACCATGAAGGGAGCATAGATAGAGAACAACACCATGAAGGGAGCATAGATAGAGAACAACACCACGAAGGGAGCATGGATAGAGAACAACACCATGAAGGGAGCATAGATAGAGAACAACACCATGAAGGGAGCATGGATAGAGAACAACACCACAAAGGGAGCATGGATAGAGAACAACACCATGAAGGGAGCATGGATAGAGAACAACACCAAGAAGGGAGCATGGATAGAGAACAACACCAGGAAGGGAGCATGGATAGAGAACAACACCATGAAGGGAGCATGGATAGAGAACAACACCATGAAGGGAGCATAGATAGAGAACAACACCATGAAGGGAGCATAGATAGAGAACAACACCATGAAGGGAGCATGGATAGAGAACAACACCATGAAGGGAGCATAGATAGAGAACAACAGCATGAAGGGAGCATAGATAGAGAACAACACCATGAAGGGAGCATAGATAGAGAACAACACCATGAAGGGAGCATGGATAGAGAACAACACCAGGAAGGGAGCATGGATAGAGAACAACACCAGGAAGGGAGCATAGATAGAGAACAACACCATGAAGGGAGCATGGATAGAGAACAACACCATGAAGGGAGCATGGATAGAGAACAACACCATGAAGGGAGCATAGATAGAGAACAACACCATGAAGGGAGCATGGATAGAGAACAACACCATGAAGGGAGCATGGATAGAGAACAACACCATGAAGGGAGCATAGATAGAGAACAACACCATGAAGGGAGCATGGATAGAGAACAACAGCCAAAACACCATGAAGGGAGCATAGATAGAGAACAACACCATGAAGGGAGCATAGATAGAGAACAACACCATGAAGGGAGCATAGATAGAGAACAACACCATGAAGGGAGCATGGATAGAGAACAACACCATGAAGGGAGCATGGATAGAGAACAACACCATGAAGGGAGCATAGATAGAGAACAACACCATGAAGGGAGCATGGATAGAGAACAACACCACGAAGGGAGCATAGATAGAGAACAACACCATGAATGGAGCATAGATAGAGAACAACACCAGGAAGGGAGCATGGATAGAGAACAACACCACGAAGGGAGCATAGATAGAGAACAACACCATGAAGGGAGCATAGATAGAGAACAACACCATGAAGGGAGCATGGATAGAGAACAACACCATGAAGGGAGCATGGATAGAGAACAACACCACGAAGGGAGCATGGATAGAGAACAACACCATGAAGGGAGCATAGATAGAGAACAACACCATGAAGGGAGCATGGATAGAGAACAACACCACGAAGGGAGCATGGATAGAGAACAACAGCCAAAACACCATGAAGGGAGCATAGATAGAGAACAACACCACGAAGGGAGCATGGATAGAGAACAACACCATGAAGGGAGCATGGATAGAGAACAACAGCATGAAGGGAGCATAGATAGAGAACAACACCACGAAGGGAGCATGGATAGAGAACAACACCATGAAGGGAGCATAGATAGAGAACAACACCACGAAGGGAGCATGGATAGAGAACAACACCATGAAGGGAGCATGGATAGAGAACAACACCATGAAGGGAGCATGGATAGAGAACAACACCACGAAGGGAGCATGGATAGAGAACAACACCATGAAGGGAGCATGGATAGAGAACAACACCATGAAGGGAGCATGGATAGAGAACAACACCATGAAGGGAGCATGGATAGAGAACAACAGCCAAAACACCACGAAGGGAGCATAGGTAGAGAACAACACCATGAAGGGAGCATAGATAGAGAACAACACCATGAAGGGAGCATGGATAGAGAACAACACCATGAAGGGAGCATGGATAGAGAACAACACCATGAAGGGAGCATAGATAGAGAACAACACCATGAAGGGAGCATGGATAGAGAACAACACCACGAAGGGAGCATAGATAGAGAACAACACCATGAAGGGAGCATAGATAGAGAACAACACCACGAAGGGAGCATGGATAGAGAACAACACCAGGAAGGGAGCATAGATAGAGAACAACACCATGAAGGGAGCATGGATAGAGAACAACACCACGAAGGGAGCATAGATAGAGAACAACACCATGAAGGGAGCATAGATAGAGAACAACACCACGAAGGGAGCATAGATAGAGAACAACACCATGAAGGGAGCATGGATAGAGAACAACACCATGAAGGGATCATGGATAGAGAACAACACCACGAAGGGAGCATGGATAGAGAACAACACCATGAAGGGAGCATGGATAGAGAACAACACCATGAAGGGAGCATAGATAGAGAACAACACCATGAAGGGAGCATAGATAGAGAACAACACCATGAAGGGAGCATGGATAGAGAACAACACCATGAAGGGAGCATAGATAGAGAACAACACCATGAAGGGAGCATGGATAGAGAACAACACCATGAAGGGAGCATGGATAGAGAACAACACCATGAAGGGAGCATAGATAGAGAACAACACCATGAAGGGAGCATAGATACAGAACAACACCAGGAAGGGAGCATGGATAGAGAACAACACCATGAAGGGAGCATAGATAGAGAACAACACCATGAACGGAGCATGGATAGAGAACAACACCAGGAAGGGAGCATGGATAGAGAACAACACCACGAAGGGAGCATAGATAGAGAACAACACCATGAAGGGAGCATGGATACAGAACAACACCAGGAAGGGAGCATAGATAGAGAACAACACCATGAATGGAGCATAGATACAGAACAACACCAGGAAGGGAGCATGGATAGAGAACAACACCATGAAGGGAGCATAGATAGAGAACAACACCATGAACGGAGCATGGATAGAGAACAACACCAGGAAGGGAGCATGGATAGAGAACAACACCACGAAGGGAGCATGGATAGAGAACAACACCATGAAGGGAGCATGGATAGAGAACAACACCAGGAAGGGAGCATGGATAGAGAACAACACCATGAAGGGAGCATGGATAGAGAACAACACCATGAAGGGAGCATAGATAGAGAACAACACCATGAAGGGAGCATGGATAGAGAACAACACCATGATGGGAGCATCGATAGAGAACAACACCAGGAAGGGAGCATAGATAGAGAACAACACCAGGAAGGGAGCATGGATAGAGAACAACACCATGAAGGGAGCATGGATAGAGAACAACACCATGAAGGGAGCATGGATAGAGAACAACACCATGAAGGGAGCATGGATAGAGAACAACACCATGAAGGGAGCATGGATAGAGAACAACACCATGAAGGGAGCATAGATAGAGAACAACACCATGAAGGGAGCATGGATAGAGAACAACACCATGAAGGGAGCATGGATAGAGAACAACACCATGAAGGGAGCATAGATAGAGAACAACACCATGGAGGGAGCATGGATAGAGAACAACACCATGAAGGGAGCATGGATAGAGAACAACACCATGAAGGGAGCATAGATAGAGAACAACACCAGGAAGGGAGCATGGATAGAGAACAACACCACGAAGGGAGCATGGATAGAGAACAACACCATGAAGGGAGCATGGATAGAGAACAACACCATGAAGGGAGCATAGATAGAGAACAACACCACGAAGGGAGCATGGATAGAGAACAACACCACGAAGGGAGCATGGATAGAGAACAACACCATGAAGGGAGCATGGATAGAGAACAACACCATGAAGGGAGCATGGGAAATGTAAGACCGAAGCAGAGCACTAAGAATTGTTGGAGAGAAAAGCACACACACACACACACACACACACACACACACACACACACACACACACACACACACACACACACACACACACACACACACACACACACACACACACACACACACACACACACACACACACACACACACACACACACACACACACATACTCAGAGTATGAATTGTAAAACACAGAACGGTGCCGACGAAGAATCGTTCCGTTAAATATTAATATCTCATAACAATAAGACGGAGAAAGCATCTGTGCCGTCGTGGATTGGAGTCGGGAGACGCATTAGACAGCCCCATAACACTTTATAGGACCTGCTAGAGTAATGAGAAAAAGCAAGAGGAGGGAGGGAGGAAGGGTTTAGGGGGAGCAACACGATCTCACAGTCTCACGTCAGAATTACACGTTCATCCATGTTTCTCAAACGTCACATTTTGAAGTTGTTCCAAATGTCAAATTTCAAAGTGTTTATTAAGGTTAAGTTTAATCATTAACTCTGAATGGCTAATGTAAGGTTAAGGTTTGGGATAGACTTATAAAAAGGCAGATGTTTACGCCCATTTGCCATCCCAGTCCACAGCGCCCTAGCAAAACCAAAACCTACTTTGTTCCAAAAGGTCAGCTGCCTGCCATCCATCCCACATATCTTTGTAATTGATCTGGCCTTTTCTCATCAGCCATGAAGTCAGTGGGAGTCTCTCCAAAATAAATAGGTTGGCATCGATCACACACTTTATATGCTCATCTGTTCTAGCCGCCAAGACGTTTTGGGGTGTGTCTTTATGTTTTTCTCTTTTATCAAAATGTCCACCTCCACAGCAGAATAGAGAACATTAAGCTGGCCTTACATTAGGTCTAAAAGGCTTATTTTAAAAGGAAATGGACCAGTAGCTTTTACAACTAGCTGTAAGTCGCTCTGGATAAGAGTTGCTGCAAAATTACTCAAATGTAAAATAAGCTTATTAAGGAAAATTGAGACACACAGAGATACACAGACATGCGCACGTGCGCGCACACACACACACACACACACACACTTACACACACACGCTCCAATAGCTGTACATCAGTGAGCTGTGTCATCAGGGCTTCCTCAGCTCGTAATAAGGGAGATGGCGTTTTAATGATGGTCCCCGACCTTATTTGGTAAGGGTCAATCTAGGATTAATTTAGTAAGACGTATTAAGTTGTCTGATTAACATTGTGGAGCTTATTAAAAGGGAATGGAAACATTAGGCCAAGGTTCCCCAACTGGCGGCCCACGGGCCAGATTTGGCCCGCCGGCAATAGTATTTGCCCCCCCCCCACCAAAACCCCATAAAACAAATGCAATAAGATGAGATGCAAAAAAAACTCTCAAATGCAATGTCCCAAGAAGGAAGTTACCCTGCCTAAATAAGGCAATAGTTACATTTTGAACTTCGTTCATGAGGAGAGGAGACAGAATGCAGGAGAAGGTTATTAACTAATAAAGCGGACCTTTCCGTGGAACAGCGCCTGGTGCTGAAACGTAATGCTGCAGCTGCAACAGAAATCAATAGGAGGTGGAACAGCGCCTGGTGCTGAAACGTAACGCTGCAGCTGCAACAGAAATCAATAGGAGGTGGAACAGCGCCTGGTGCTGAAACGTAATGCTGCAGCTGCAACAGAAATCAATAGGAGGTGGAACAGCGCCTGGTGCTGAAACGTAATGCTGCAGCTGCAACAGAAATCAATAGGAGGTGGAACAGCGCCTGGTGCTGAAACGTAACGCTGCAGCTGCAACAGAAATCAATAGGAGGTGGAACAGCGCCTGGTGCTGAAACGTAACGCTGCAGCTGCAACACAAATCAATAGGAGGTGGAACAGTGCCTAACAAGTGTTGCACGGCAACAGACGGAGAAAATCTACACCAGTCAAGTCAAGTCATTTAAACAATAATCTTCATTTTATTCCTTCCCGAGTTTAGGTCTAATATAAAATAACTTACAATAGGAGACTTTGAGACTTTTTTAAGAACATCTTTAACAAGATAAAAAATATATGGCCCAAATAGATTTTTTATTTATTTTAATTTTACCTTTATTTAACCAGGCAAGTCAGTTAAGAACATATTCTTATTTTCAATGACGGCCGAGGAACAGTGGGTTAACTGCCTGTTCAGGGGCAGAATGACAGATTTGTACCTTGTCAGCTACGCTGCCGCCCCATTAGGTCGTAAGACTACTGTTCTATTTACAATTTGCAACTGTACATAAAATGATGTAGTATCCTACATAAAACACTTAATTTAAAGATTGTCTGATTGTCTGTATCGGGCTGCTCCTGTCAGATTCAGACATATATATATATATGGATAAACACTCCCGATAATGTGAGTATTTATTGAAAACTGTCATATAGGCAACTCAGTGGGGGAAAGTTGCATTTCGCGAACACCATCTTGTGGATGACCCGTGAGATGGATTTGATTTTGATGCCGGAGACGGTCCTCGATTGACTTGTGTGAAAGACGGTTTACTGTCGTGAGTCCATTTTGCGTTCGTGGACGAAAATGAGGACTCGCAGGAGTAAGACGATCCGAAACATTGTTATAACATAAAATGCACGTTTCTTTACTGTGCTGTATTCCTCTGAGAATGACACCCAAAACACAAGGACTCAGCACTACTGATTTGGCTCAATGTCTGGAATTCAATCAGCTCCGTTTGAATTGCGGCCTCGTCCAGCGAGTTTTTCGTTTTCTTAAGCAAGGGAGGAGTATTCTCCACCTGGGTCGGACTGCGAGAGGATCACGTACAAAACGCAATGATATCATTGGACAGACATGCTGTCGTCTTCAAATGTGATGGTGAAGTTGTCCCTCAGCTGCTTGATGAAGTCTTCCATCACCTCTGTGACGATGCTGCGGCCTGGTCCCTCTGCCTGTCGTTTCTTCAGTGTGCTGGAGTCTTCCATCACCTCGGTGACGATGCTGCGGCCTGGTCCCTCTGCCTGTTGTTTCTTCAGTGTGCTGGAATCTTCCATCACCTCTGTGACGATGCTGCGGCCTGGTCCCTCTGCCTGTCGTTTCTTCAGTGTGCTGGAGTCTTCCATCACCTCTGTGACGATGCTGCGGCCTGGTCCCTCTGCCTGTCGTTTCTTCAGTGTGCTGGAGTCTTCCATCACCTCGGTGACGATGCTGCGGCCTGGTCCCTCTGCCTGTTGTTTCTTCAGTGTGCTGGAATCTTCCATCACCTCTGTGACGATGCTGCGGCCTGGTCCCTCTGCCTGTCGTTTCTTCAGTGTGCTGGAGTCTTCCATCACCTCTGTGACGATGCTGCGGCCTGGTCCCTCTGCCTGTCGTTTCTTCAGTGTGCTGGAGTCTTCCATCACCTCTGTGACGATGCTGCGGCCTGGTCCCTCTGCCTGTCGTTTCTTCAGTGTGCTGGAGTCTTCCATCACCTCTGTGACGATGCTGCGGCCTGGTCCCTCTGCCTGTCGTTTCT
Organism: Oncorhynchus keta; assembly: GCF_023373465.1. Classification (NCBI taxonomy): domain Eukaryota; kingdom Metazoa; phylum Chordata; class Actinopteri; order Salmoniformes; family Salmonidae; genus Oncorhynchus; species Oncorhynchus keta. The sequence goes on along the minus strand of NC_068429.1, from coordinate 4,115,422 downwards.
TCAGTGTGCTGGAGTCTTCCATCACCTCTGTGACGATGCTGCGGCCTGGTCCCTCTGCCTGTCGTTTCTTCAGTGTGCTGGAGTCTTCCATCACCTCTGTGACGATGCTGCGGCCTGGTCCCTCTGCCTGTCGTTTCTTCAGTGTGCTGGAGTCTTCCATCACCTCTGTGACGATGCTGCGGCCTGGTCCCTCTGCCTGTCGTTTCTTCAGTGTGCTGGAGTCTTCCATCACCTCTGTGACGATGCTGCGGCCTGGTCCCTCTGCCTGTCGTTTCTTCAGTGTGCTGGAGTCTTCCATCACCTCTGTGACGATGCTGCGGCCTGGTCCCTCTGCCTGTCGTTTCTTCAGTGTGCTGGAGTCTTCCATCACCTCTGTGACGATGCTGCGGCCTGGTCCCTCTGCCTGTCGTTTCTTCAGTGTGCTGGAGTCTTCCATCACCTCTGTGACGATGCTGCGGCCTGGTCCCTCTGCCTGTCGTTTCTTCAGTGTGCTGGAGTCTTCCATCACCTCTGTGACGATGCTGCGGCCTGGTCCCTCTGCCTGTCGTTTCTTCAGTGTTCTGGAGTCTTCCATCACCTCTGTGAGTGTGCTGGAGTCTTCCATCACCTCTGTGACGATGCTGTGGCCTGGTCCCTCTGCCTGTCGTTTCTTCAGTGTGCTGGAGTCTTCCATCACCTCTGTGACGATGCTGCGGCCTGGCCCCTCTGCCTGTCGTTTCTTCAGTGTGCTGGAGTCTTCCATCACCTCTGTGACGACGCTGCGGCCTGGTCCCTCTGCCTGTCGTTTCTTCAGAAGGGGCAGTAAACTACCGGATGAAAAAGTACAAATCGAACAACTTAAGCTTCCTGGTAAAGGCTTTTTTTCCACCATCTGCACGTCTGTTTCCCCTCTTCATTTTATTTGATCGATTTAGCCCGTTTTAAGTGACAGAATACGCCAGACACAACAACAAAAGTTTGTATTTTGGCATTTAACGCTTCAATGTTTCTGCGTCGGGCCTCTGGTCCGGGGCGGGAAGAGGCCACTTTGAAAAGTTCCATGCTTCATAATGACGTCTCAGATTGAATTCTTTTGCAAAACAGCGACATTTTCTCTCTCGCTATCAAGCTAATTGCCCTGAACAAAATGTTGACGTAAAAAAAATGGAATGTAGTGTAGGTGACATAGACCTGTTTATCCCCACCAATCAAACTCACAGAGAAAATAGACCAAATATAATAATTGAATTGAGAGACATTGGTGTCTTTATGAGCGTAATCAGAACAAAATGATCACGTTATTGTCACTGAATGTATTATGTACTGATCAAAAGTGTTAAAAGGTCGTTCAATATATAGTGCAGACCAATTAATTATGCTAATATGATATACTAATTATGTTATGTCCCGCTAACTATTAGCTCAGAACAGAATTGGCCTGAGGCCAAACCTAGGAGACGAACCGAGGTTGTAACTGTAAATCGCCATATTGACATTGTTGTGTTATCAGTAGGAGAGTTTGGGGAATTCCTGAATTTACTGAGACCCTGACCTCTACGTGCATTAATGAGCGTTATTTTAGCGGTGTCAAACTATATATGAATAAGTGATACATGATTTACAAACAGCCATTTCAAATGATATGACACACGATCGCACCACGTCAATCAAATGGTAATCAGTCACATAAACGAAACAAAAAGGTACTGTACAAGTTATCAAATCGGGCTTGCAAGGTGACAAAAGTTCAATTTGATCATCCTAAGGATTTCCCTCTAACGTTTGAGAAAAAAAAGATGGAAGGTAATTTAATCTGATACTCCATGACTGAAATAATATGATATGCCTGTAAGTCGCTAAGTACCAGGATGATGCACTCACTAAGCTGAGGTTTTTAAAAGTCATCATAGCTAGCGATCATCACAAGGGTTAGGCTTCAGGCTCGCGGTTACTATTTTCAGGAATCATAGACGTCACAGATTTTTAAAAAGACAGCTAGCCAACTAATAATTACTGTAGCTACCTATTTATATAGGAGAGAGCAAACATTTTACTGGTAAAATTAACAATCCTGCAGCAGACCTCTGTTTTGACTGGAGGTCACAGAGAGAGAGGAAGCTGTCTGACTGGAGGTCACAGATAGAGAGAGGGAGGAAGCTGTCTGACTAGAAGTCACAGATAGAGAGAGAAGGAGGACGCTGTCTGACTGGAGGTCACAGAGAGAGAGGAAGCTGTCTGACTGGAGGTCACAGAGAGAGAGGAAGCTGTCTGACTGGAGGTCACAGATGGATAGAGAGAGGAAGCTGTCTGACTGGAGGTCACAGAGAGAGAGGAAGCTGTCTGACTGGAGGTCACAGATGGATAGAGAGAGGAAGCTGTCTGACTGGAGGTCACAGATGGATAGAGAGAGGAAGCTGTCTGACTGGAGGTCACAGATGGATAGAGAGAGGAAGCTGTCTGACTGGAGGTCACAGATAGAGAGAGAGGAAGCTGTCTGACTGGAGGTCACAGAGAGAGAGGAAGCTGTCTGACTGGAGGTCACAGAGAGAGAGGAAGCTATCTGACTGGAGGTCACAGGTCACAGATCGAGAGAGGAAGGAAGCTGTCTGACTGGAGGTCACAGATAGAGAGAAATCCCATGTTCATGCCAATATAAAGTACTGTATGTATTATACCAATATAAAGTACTGTATGTATCACACCAATATAAAGTACTGTATGTATTATACCAATATAAAGTACTGTATGTATCATACCAATTTAAAGTACTGTATGTATCATACCAATATAAAGTACTGTATGTATTATACCAATATAAAGTACTGTATGTATTATACCAATATAAAGTACTGTATGTATTATACCAATATAAAGTACTGTATGTATCATACCAATATAAAGTACTGTATGTATCATACCAATATAAAGTACTGTATGTATCATACCAATATAAAGTACTGTATGTATTATACCAATATAAAGTACTGTATGTATCATACCAATATAAAGTACTGTATGTATCATACCAATATAAAGTACTGTATGTATCATACCAATATAAAGTACTGTATGTATCATACCAATTTAAAGTACTGTATGTATCATACCAATATAAAGTACTGTATGTATCATACCAATATAAAGTACTGTATGTATCATACCAATATAAAGTACTGTATGTATCATACCAATATAAAGTACTGTATGTATCATACCAATATAAAGTACTGTATGTATCATACCAATATAAAGTACTGTATGTATCATACCAATATAAAGTACTGTATGTATCATACCAATATAAAGTACTGTATGTATCATACCAATAAAGTACTTTATGTATCATACCAATATACAGTACTGTATGATCATACCAATATAAAGTACTGTATGTATCATACCAATATAAAGTACTTTATGTATTATACCAATATAAAGTACTGTATGTATCATACCAATATAAAGTACTGTATGTATCATACCAATATAAAGTACTGTATGATCATACCAATATAAAGTACTGTATGTATCATACCAATATAAAGTACTTTATGTATCATTCCAATATAAAGTACTGTATGATCATACCAATATAAAGTACTGTATGTATCATACCAATATAAAGTACTGTATGTATCATACCAATATAAAGTACTGTATGTATCATACCAATATAAAGTACTGTATGTATCATACCAATATAAAGTCCTGTATGTATCATACCAATATAAAGTACTGTATGTATCATACCAATATAAAGTACTGTATGTATCATACCAATATAAAGTACTGTATGTATCATACCAATATAAAGTACTGTATGTATCATACCAATATAAAGTACTGTATGTATCATACCAATATAAAGTACTGTATGTATCATACCAATATAAAGTACTGTATGTATCATACCAATATAAAGTACTGTATGTATCATACCAATATAAAGTACTGTATGTATCATACCAATATAAAGTACTGTATGATTATACCAATATAAAGTACTGTATGTATCATACCAATATAAAGTACTGTATGTATCATACCAATATAAAGTACTGTATGTATCATACCAATATAAAGTACTGTATGTATCATACCAATATAAAGTACTGTATGTATCATACCAATATAAAGTACTGTATGTATCATACCAATATAAAGTACTGTATGTATCATACCAATAAAGTACTGTATGTATCATACCAATATAAAGTACTGTATGTATCATACCAATATAAAGTACTGTATGTATCATACCAATAAAGTACTTCATGTATTATACCAATATAAAGTACTGTATGTATCATACCAATATAAAGTCCTGTATGTATCATACCAATATAAAGTACTGTATGTATCATACCAATATAAAGTACTGTATGTATCATACCAATAAAGTACTTCATGTATCATACCAATATAAAGTACTGTATGTATCATACCAATAAAGTACTTCATGTATTATACCAATATAAAGTACTGTATGTATTATACCAACATAAAGTACTTTATGTATTATACCAATATAAAGTACTGTATGTATCATACCAATATAAAGTACTGTATGTATCATACCAATATAAAGTACTGTATGTATCATACCAATATAAAGTACTGTATGTATCATACCAATATAAAGTACTGTATGTATCATACCAATATAAAGTCCTGTATGTATCATACCAATATAAAGTACTGTATGTATCATACCAATATAAAGTACTGTATGTATTATACCAATATAAAGTACTGTATGTATCACACCAATATAAAGTACTGTATGTATCATACCAATATAAAGTACTGTATGTATCATACCAATATAAAGTACTGTATGTATTATACCAATATAAAGTACTGTATGTATCATACCAATATAAAGTACTGTATGTATCATACCAATATAAAGTACTGTATGTATCATACCAATATAAAGTACTGTATGTATCATACCAATATAAAGTACTGTATGTATCATACCAATATAAAGTACTGTATGTATCATACCAATATAAAGTACTGTATGTATCATACCAATATAAAGTACTGTATGTATCATACCAATATAAAGTACTGTATGTATCATACCAATATAAAGTCCTGTATGTATCATACCAATATAAAGTACTGTATGTATCATACCAATATAAAGTCCTGTATGTATTATACCAATATAAAGTACTGTATGTATCACACCAATATAAAGTCCTGTATGTATTATACCAATATAAAGTACTGTATGTATCATACCAATATAAAGTACTGTATGTATTATACCAATATAAAGTACTGTATGTATCACAAATATAAAGTACTGTATGTATCATACCAATATAAAGTACTGTATGTATCATACCAATATAAAGTACTGTATGTATCATACCAATATAAAGTACTGTATGTATCATACCAATATAAAGTACTTTATGTATCATACCAATATAAAGTACTGTATGTATCATACCAATATAAAGTACTGTATGTATCATACCAATATAAAGTACTGTATGTATCATACCAATATAAAGTACTTTATGTATTATACCAATATAAAGTACTGTATGTATCATACCAATATAAAGTACTGTATGTATCATACCAATATAAAGTACTGTATGTATCATACCAATATAAAGTACTGTATGTATCATACCAATATAAAGTACTGTATGTATCATACCAATATAAAGTACTGTATGTATTATACCAATATAAAGTACTGTATGTATCATCAGTTTTTCCTTCAAGTCTACTTTGCTGCTGTTCTCTTAACTCGCGTGTCAAACTCATTCCACAAAAGGCCGAGTGTTTACGGATTTTCCTTCCAACCTTGTAATTGATTGCTAAATTAAGGTCACTAATTAGTAACGGGATTTCCCTCACCTTGTTGTCTAGGTCTTAATTTAATTTAGGTCTTCATTTAAATGTATCTAGACCCAAACTGCGACAGACCTACATCTATCCTGACGTGCCTTTCTAAGGTCCTCGAAACGCCAAGTTAACAAACAGATCACCGACCATTTTGAATCCCACCGTACCTTTTCCGTTATGCAGTTGGTTTACGAGCTGGTCATGGGTGCACCTCAGCCACGCTCAAGGTGGTAAATGATATCATAACCGCCATCAATAACAGACATTACTGTGCAGCCGTATTCATCGACCTGACCAAGGCTTTCGACTCTGTCAGTCACCACATCCTTCTTGGTTCAGTGTGTTAAATCGAAGGGCCTGTTGTCCGGTCCTCTGGCAGTCTCTATGGGGGAGCCACAGGGTTCAGTTCTCTGGCCGACTATTTTCTCTGTATACATCAATGATGTCGCTCTTGCTGCTGGTGATTCTCTGATCCACCTCTACACAGACGACACCATTCTGTATACTTCTGGCCCTTCTTTGGACACTGTGTTAACTAACCTCCAGACGAGCTTCAGTGCCATGCAACTCTCCTTCCTTGGCCTCCAACTGCTCTTAAATGCATGTAAAACTAAATGCATGCTCTTCAACCGATCGCTGCCCGCACCTGCCCGCCTGCCTAGCATCACTAATCTGGACGGTTCTGACTTAGGTATTTGTAGTTAGCCACATATTCTAAGTGTCTGGTTAAATTGTAAACTCTTGTTCCAGACTCACATTAAGCATCCCCAATCCAAAGTTAAATCTATAATTGGCTTCCTATTTCGCAACAAAGCATCCTTCACTCATGCTGCCAAACATACCCTCGTAAAACTGACTATCCCACCGATCCTTGACTTCGGCGATGTCATTTACAAAATAGCCTTCAACACTACTCAGCAAATTGGATGCAGTCTATCACAGTGCCATCCGTTTTGACACCAAAGCCTCATATACCACCCACCACTGCGACCTGTATGCTGGCCCTCGCTTCATATTCATCGCCAAACCAACTGGCTCCAGGTCATCTATAAGTCTTTGCTAGGTCCCAACTTTTCTCAGCTCACTGGTCACCATAGCAACACCCATAGCACACGCTCCAGCAGGTATATCTCACTGGTCATCCCCAAAGCCAATTCTTCCTTTGGTTGCCTCTCCTTCCAGTTCTCTGCTGCCAATGACTGGAACGAATTGCAAAAATCACTGAAGCTGGAGACTCATATTTCCCTCACTAGCTTTAAACACCAGCTGTCAGAGCAGCTCACAGATCACTGCACCTGTACATAGCCCATCTGTAAATAGCCCATCCAACTACCTCATCTCCATATTGTTATTTAAAAAAAATGTTTTTCTCCTTTGCACTCCAGTATCTCTACTTGCACATTCATCTTCTGCACGTCTGTCACTACAGTGTTTATGCTCAATTGTAATTATTTCGCCACTATGGCCTATTTATTTCCTTACCTCCCTAATCTTACTACATTTGCACACACTGTATATAGACTTTTCTATTGTGTTATTGACTGTATGTTTGTTAATTCCATGTATAACTCTGTGTTGTTGTTTGTGTCAAACTGCTTTGCTTTATCTTGGCCAGGTCGCAGTTGTAAATGAGAACTTGTTCTCAACTAGCCTACCTGGTTAAATAAAGGTGATCTGGCCTACCTGGTTAAATAAAGGTGATCTGGCCTACCTGGTTAAATAAAGGAGATCTGGCCTACCTGGTTAAATGAAGGTGATCTGGCCTACCTGGTTAAATAAAGGTGATCTGGCCTACCTGGTGAAATGAAGGTGATCTGGCCTACCTGGTTAAATAAAGGTGATCTGGCCTACCTGGTTAAATAAATGTGATCTGGGCTACCTGGTTAAATGAAGGTGATCTGGCCTACCTGGTTAAATAAAGGTGATCTGGCCTACCTGGTTAAATAAAGGTGATCTGGCCTACCTGGTTAAATGAAGGTGATCTGGCCTACCTGGTTAAATGAAGGTGATCTGGCCTACCTGGTTAAATAAAGGTGATCTGGCCTACCTGGTTAAATAAATGTGAACTGGCCTACCTGGTTAAATGATCTGGTTAAATAAAGGTGATCTGGCCTACCTGGTTAAATAAAGGTGATCTGGCCTACCTGGTTAAATAAAGGTGATCTGGCCTACCTGGTTAAATGAAGGTGATCTGGCCTACCTGGTTAAATAAAGGTGATCTGGCCTACCTGGTTAAATAAAGGTGATCTGGCCTACCTGGTTAAATGAAGGTGATCTGGCCTACCTGGTTAAATAAAGGTGATCTGGCCTACCTGGTTAAATGAAGGTGATCTGGCCTACCTGGTTAAATGAAGGTGAAATTAAAAATAATGAAAAAAAGAGCCTCGGTCGTCCGTGGAATGAGTTTGACACCTCTGCTTTAACTGAATAAAAAGCAATACATTTCCCCCTGCAATTATTCTGGACGACGATGACTCTTCTTTGAATTTGTGTGACAGACAACTTTTTTTTTTTTTTTTTTTTATCTTCTAGGTTTACGAACAAGACGACTTGAGTGAACAGATGGCGAGCCTAGAGGGACTCATGAAGCAACTCAACGCCATCACTGGCTCGGCCTTTTAACCCCAGCAGCCCTGGCAGAGAGTCCCACCCAGCCAGTCAGACCTTAACAGCAGCAGCACAGACAGATAGCAGTACCACTAGAAGAAGCAGGAACACAGAAACAAGGGGCAGGGCACAGACGAGGGGGCGCATGGTGCCTGGACCTCAGAAACACAGATACTTCTCAACAAACCCCCTATAATACTCTAACCAAACCACCTAACGGACCTCTCTGTGTCCCTTCAATACTGTAACCAACCCTGTTCCTCTATAATACCCCCCCCCCCCTCTGAAAGGGGGACGACGAAGACTCTAAAATGATAAACGATGAAGAAATTATATTTGATGTTTTCCACAGTGTTGTTTTCACTTTAAATCGTCAACTTTTTGAGTTTTCATTGATCAATGTTGTTTTTGTTTCCATGTTACTGGTGTTTTGGATTTAATTTTGAACTGAAGGCTCAAGTGTAACAGCTGGACCTATAAGACCTAAGGACTGTTTGCTGTCTCCAGACGTCAATGTTTCTCTGGACCCTCGTTGCCTGGTGATGATGTGAGATGACAATGGTAGGTCTGACAGTGGTAGGTCTCGCTGTGGTAGGTCTCACAGTGGTAGGTCTCGCTGTGGTAGGTCTCGCAGTTGTAGGTCTCACAGTGGTGGAATCTCACAGTGGTAGGTCTCGCTATGGTAGGTCTCGCAGTGGTAACTGCCTGTTCAGTGGTAGAACGACAGATTTGTACCTTGTCAGCTCAGGGATTTGAACTTGCAACCTTCCGGTTACTAGTCCAACGCTCTAACCACTAGGCTACCCTGCCGCCCCATGGCAGACCCCGGGAAAGTTCTCCATATCTCCTTGTTCGGGTCCATCTACAGTATGTTGCTTCTCCTCGACTTACATCTGCAGTATGTTGTTTCTCCTCAACTCTGCCCTGGTCATGTTGCTTCTCCTCGACTTACATCTACAGTGTGTTGCTTCTCCTCGACTTACATCTACAGTATGTTGCTTCTCCTCGACTTACATCTACAGTATGTTGCTTCTCCTCAACTCTGCCCTGGTCGTGTTGCTTCTCCTCAACTCCGCCCTGGTCATGTTGCTTCTCCTCAACTCCGCCCTGGTCGTGTTGCTTCTCCTCAACTCTGCCCTGGTCATGTTGCTTCTCCTCAACTCCGCCCTGGTCATGTTGCTTCTCCTCAACTCCCTGTCCTGGTCATGTTGCTTCTCCTCAACTCTGCCCTGGTCATGTTGCTTCTCCTCAACTCCGCCCTGGTCATGTTGCTTCTCCTCAACTCTGCCCTGGTCATGTTGCTTCTCCTCAACTCTGCCCTGGTCATGTTGCTTCTCCTCAACTCTACCCTGGTCATTACATCTACAGTGTGTTGCTTCTCCTCAACTCTGCCCTGGTCATGTTGCTTCTCGTCAACTCTGACCTGGTCATGTTGCTTCTCCTCAACTCTGCCCTGGTCATGTTGCTTCTCCTCATCTACATGTTGTTCTCCTCAACTCTGACCTGGTCATGTTGCTTCTCCTCAACTCTGCCCTGGTCATGTTGCTTCTCGTCAACTCTGCCCTGGTCATGTTGCTTCTCATCAAATCCGCCCTGGTCATGTTGCTTCTCCTCAACTCTACCCAGGTCATGTCGCTTCTCCTCGACTTACATCTACAGTGTGTTGCTTCTCCTCAACTCTGACCTGGTCATGTTGCTTCTCCTCAACTCTGACCTGGTCATGTTGCTTCTCCTCAACTCTGACCTGGTCATGTTGCTTCTCCTCAACTCTGACCTGGTCATGTTGCTTCTCCTCAACTCTGACCTGGTCATGTTGCTTCTCCTCAACTCTGCCCTGGTCATGTTGCTTCTCCTCAACTCTGACCTGGTCATGTTGCTTCTCCTCAACTCTGCCCTGGTCATGTTGCTTCTCCTCAACTCTGACCTGGTCATGTTGCTTCTCCTCAACTCTGCCCTGGTCATGTTGCTTCTCCTCAACTCCGCCCTGGTCATGTTGCTTCTCCTCAACTCTGCCCTGGTCATGTTGCTGCCCTATCACAACCACAGACAGCTGTTTGGTATTTGCCAAAATGTAGTTTTGAAGTCATTAGAACAACATGTCCAAACCAGACTTATAATCACTCGTTCCAGTCGAGGTGTGGAGGGTCTTGGAACGTATTGGGAATCAATACGGTATCAAGTGGTATTACAAGGTGATATTTACTTTATTGACAATGAGTTTGGTCCCGTTGACAACCTCGTTCACCATCCCAACGGGATCTTTTTGTTGCCCTATGATGTATTGGTGGTGATGATGATGATGATGATGATGATGGTGATCTTTAGTTTTTAACAGTTAAGGTTGTCATGAGACAAACACATGTACCTCAGTTTATTTAAGCTTGACTGACTGTGAAGGGCGATTTCCCCAGGGGTTGTCTTGGATACGATCACCCCAGGGGTTGTCTTGGATACGATCACCCCAAGGGTTGTCTTGGATACGATCACCCCAGGGGTTGTCTTGGATACGATCACCCCAGGGGTTGTCTTGGATACGATCACCCCAGGGGTTGTCTTGGATACGATCACCCCAGGGGTTGTCTTGGATACGATCACCCCAGGGGTTGTCTTGGATACGATCACCCCAGGGGTTGTCTTGGATACGATCACCCCAGGGGTTGTCTTGGATACGATCACCCCAGGGGTTGTCTTGGATACGATCACCCCAGGGGTTGTCTTGGACCCACCCCAGGGTTGTCTTGGATACGATCACCCCAGGGGTTGTCTTGGATACGATCACCCCCAGGGGTTGTCTTGGATACGATCACCCCAGGGGTTGTCTTGGATACGATCACCCCAGGGTTGTCTTGGATACGATCACCCCAGGGGTTGTCTTGGATACAATCACCCCAGAGGTTGTCTTGGATACGATCACCCCAGGGGTTGTCTTGGATACGATCACCCCAGGGGTTGTCTTGATCATCCCCCAGGGTTGTCTTGGATACGATCACCCCAGGGGTTGTCTTGGATACGATCACCCCAGGGGTTGTCTTGGATACTCACCCCAGGGGTTGTTTTGATACGATCACCCCAGGGGTTGTCTTGGATACGATCACCCCAAGGGTTGTCTTGGATCACCCCAGGGGTTGTCTTGGATACGATCACCCCAGGGGTTGGTTTGTCTCACCCCAAGGGTTGTCTTGATACGATCACCCCAGGGGTTGTCTTGGATACGATCACCCCAGGGGTTGTTTTGGATACGATCACCCCAGGGGTTGTCTTGGACCCCACCCCAGGGGTTGTCTTGGATACGATCACCCCAGGGGTTGTCTTGGATACGATCACCCCAGGGGTTGTTTTGGATACGATCACCCCAGGGGTTGTCTTGGATACGATCACCCCAGGGGTTGTCTTGGATACGATCACCCCAGGGGTTGTCTTGGATACGATCACCCCAGGGGTTGTCTTGGATACGATCACCCCAGGGGTTGTCTTGGATACGATCACCCCAGGGGTTGTCTTGGATACGATCACCACAGGGGTTGTTTTGGATGCTAATGCAGGAGGGCCATTTTATAGATGATAAGCGATGCGTATGATTTCCATATAGTATATACAGTATTTTTACATCAGCAGTTCCGTCAAACGCTGCAGTACAACTATTTATAATCCAATTTGTAACAGCCTCTTCCCGACTTGTGATATTGTTTTACATTAGGGTGCCCCATGGATAGCTTTGCATCACTGACGATAGATACATAACCTTTAGTTTTTTAACAAAAACAAGGCACCTGGGGGGGGCATGTACAACTGAATCATTAATCACCATGGAAATAGGACATCAATATTCTCATGTTTGACTCTGGTAACCCATGGTAACTGTGCTCCCTTTTATAATTTGCAAGTGTCTATTTTTCTCCTGACGGTGGATTGTCCTGGGGACAAAACAAAACAGAAGAAGAAGAAGGAATAGCTGCATTGGCATTCTGAACATGTATAGGGGGGGTTGTGAAGAAGTGAATTTCAGTATTCATTATTCAATATTAGAACTCTGACTTGCGCTCTTGGAAAAACAATAGAAAAGATGACTCCAGGAAAGTAACGAGGATGCTGACTGGTATAATGTTATGGTATTGACGTCTGTGTCAGTGAGAGATTCACGTGGATTAGCATCGACGGATAGAAACACATCCGTTACGGATTCAGAGACTCGTCACAAAACAAAACAAACCGTCGAGCGTCATCTTGTACGTAAAGGACATTTTGTTTTCGATTTTTTTTATCTGTTTGCCCTTTAATTAAAATACCTTTGTTTGTTTGTTTTATGTTGCTGAGAAAAAGACATTGTATGTGCCTTTACATTTCACCTTTTGTTCTCAGTATTTCTCTTTGTTGATCACTTTATTTGTATACCCTCTCCCCCCCCTCTCCCCCCTCTTGCCCCCCTCTTTTGCCCCCTCTTCTCTCTTTGCCCCCCTCTCTTTGCCCCCCTCTCCCCCCCCTCTCTCCCCCCTTTTCCCCCCTCTCTTTTGCCCCCCTCTCTTTGCCCCCCTCTCTTTGCCCCCTCTCTCCCCCCTCTCCCCCTCCCCCTCTTGCCCTAAACGCAGGGTAACACATGATCTAGGACATTCTATCGACACGTTCTTCTCCTCTGGAGGGCGAACAGAAACATTTCTTGCTCAATCTTTTTCTTGTGTATTTTTTATTATTTTTTATACCATGGACAGAAAGGATGGCTGCAGCAAGACTACATGGAAAAAAGGCTTGAGTCCCAAATGGAATTATATTCCCTATGTAGTACACTACATTTGGCTGGAGCCCTGGTCATAAAGTAGTGCTCTATATATAGAATAGGATACCATTTAAGATACAACCAATGATTCTTATTTATCGTATTGTTCCATAGAGCAATTGAAGGACAAATTGCTAGTAAAACTCTTTTTTTTTTTTTTTTACCTTTATTTAACCAGGCTAGTCAGTTAAGAAAAAAATCTTATTTACAATGACGGCCTAGGAACTGCGGGATAACTGCCTGTTTAGGGGCAGAACGACATATTTGTACCTTATCAGCTCGGGGATTCGAACTTGCAACCTTTCAGTTATTAGTCCAACGCTCTAACCACTAGGCTACCCTGCCTCCCCTATATATGTGTTCATATATAGGCCTATGAATATGTATAGGCTTTTAATATGCAGGGGAACTTTATATGATTACATGTAATATATTATTTACAGCATTACTCTTACTTTAATTTAATTTATGAAAAACAATTCCATCATTATGGAACATTTTGTTTAGCTTAAGACAAAAAACAAATAGGAAAACTTAATCAGGTCTGTTTTCTCAATTTCTGTCTAAGAGGTGTCTGTCCCATTGAATAGCCTCTTCCTGTTGTCATTTTCTCCCATCAGCCACTTCAGGATTACGGTATCCATATTAGGATAGAGTCACAAGGCGTTACTCCTGGTTAGGACACTGTACAGGGTAGCACTTCCTCTCAGAAAAGGAACACATCCACAGTAACTTTGAGCTGCGAAATGACATAGACACACGTATCATGACCAACAACACAGACAAACTGTCTACATTGTCCATATATTTGAATAACAAGTCAAATTTCAAGTTGAAAGTTAGTCGAAATTTGAAAGACCAAATAGTTTGCGATAGCTAGCTGTGCTCTGAGACTTTTCCCAGGCAGGACAGGACAAGAAAGGGCCTCTGTGTACTGGTTGTAAACATAGAGGGATTCAAGGCTTGAGTCCCAAATTACACCCTGTTCCCTATGTAGTGTACTACTTTTGGGTACCCTTTTGGGACTCCTCTTAAGGTGACCTTCATTTAGCCAAATGTGCTGACGAGAGAGCCGGTGTGTCTGTGAGATAATGGGATATTGGGTTTTACTAATGAGAGATCACTGTGCCATTAAAAGGGTTGGAGCACCCAACCACCCAACGAATGTGGCCTTCAACACCTGTTATGGATTAAAGGCTATGGTTATAACCTGTTATAGATTAAAGGCTATGGTTATAACCTGTTATGGATTAAAGGCTATGGTTATAACCTGTTATAGATTAAAGGCTATGGTTATAACCTGTTATAGATTAAAGGCTATGGTTATAACCTGTTATAGATTAAAGGCTATGGTTATAACCTGTTATAGATTAAAGGCTATGGTTATAACCTGTTATAGATTAAAGGCTATGGTTATAACCTGTTATGGATAAAGGCTATGGTTATAACCTGTTATGGATTAAAGGCTATGGTTATAACCTGTTATAGATTAAAGGCTATGGTTATAACCTGTTATGGATTAAAGGCTATGGTTATAACCTGTTATAGATTAAAGGCTATGGTTATAACCTGTTATAGATTAAAGGCTATGGTTATAACCTGTTATAGATTAAAGGCTATGGTTATAACCTGTTATAGATTAAAGGCTATGGTTATAACCTGTTATAGATTAAAGGCTGTGGTTATAACCTGTTATAGATTAAAGGCTGTGGTTATAACCTGTTATAGATTAAAGGCTGTGGTTATAACCTGTTATGGATTAAAGGCTATGGTTATAACCTGTTATAGATTAAAGGCTATGGTTATAACCTGTTATAGATTAAAGGCTATGGTTATAACCTGTTATAGATTAAAGGCTATGGTTATAACCTGTTATAGATTAAAGGCTGTGGTTATAACCTGTTATAGATTAAAGGCTGTGGTTATAACCTGTTATGGATTAAAGGCTATGGTTATAACCTGTTATAGATTAAAGGCTATGGTTATAACCTGTTATAGATTAAAGGCTATGGTTATAACCTGTTATAGATTAAAGGCTATGGTTATAACCTCTTATGGATGATATGCTATGGTTATAATCTCTTATGGATGATATGCTGTGGGTATAACCCATGGGTATAACCCTAACCCAGGTGAGTTGGGTGGTGCTGCAATTTACTGTCATGACTATACCTGTATTCTACATGATAGACCTACAATACAGGTAGACAGATTGCAGGCTGGGCTGAGGTGAGGTGGAGACTGAGGTGAGGTGAGGTGTAGACTGAGGTGACAGTGAGAGCAGGTATAGTTAGAGACAGATAACAGGCTGAGGTGAGGTGGAGAATGAGGTGACAGTGAGAGCAGGTATAGTTAGAGACAGATAACAGGCTGAGGTGAGGTGGAGACTGAGGTGACAGTGAGAGCAGGTATAGTTAGAGACAGATAGCAGGCTGAGGTGAGGTGGAGACAGGTGAGGTGAGGTGGAGACTGAGGTGAGGTGAGGTG
>NC_068429.1:4047204-4094704 GCF_023373465.1 Oncorhynchus keta | reverse complement strand
ATTTAATTACTGCATCATGGCTAACAGGCTAACAGGCTAAGACTTGTTCATTTAATTACTGCATCATGGCTAACAGGCTAAGACTTGTTCATTTAATTGCTACATCGTGGCTAACAGGCTAAGACTTGTTAATTTAATTACTGCATCATGGCTAACAGGCTAACAGGCTAAGACTTGTTCATTTAATTGCTGCATCATGGCTAACAGGCTAAGACTTGTTCATTTAATTGCTACATCGTGGCTAACAGGCTAACAGGCTATGACTTGTTCATTTAATTACTGCATCATGGCTAACAGGCTAACAGGCTAAGACTTGTTCATTTAATTACTGCATCATGGCTAACAGGCTAACAGGCTAAGACTTGTTCATTTAATTACTGCATCATGGCTAACAGGCTAACAGGCTAAGACTTGTTCATTTAATTACTGCATCATGGCTAACAGGCTAACAGGCTAAGACTTGTTCATTTAATTACTGCATCATGGCTAACAGGGTAGCAGGCTAAGACTTGTTCATTTAATTACTGCATCATGGCTAACAGGCTAACAGGCTAAGACTTGTTCATTTAAGTACTGCATCATGGCTAACAGGCTAAGACTTGTTCATTTAATTACTGCATCATGGCTAACAGGCTAACAGGCTAAGACTTGTTCATTTAATTACTGCATCTTGGCTAACAGGCTAAGACTTGTTCATTTAATTACTGCATCATGGCTAACAGGCTAACAGGCTAAGACTTGTTCATTTAATTACTGCATCATGGCTAACAGGCTAACAGGCTAAGACTTGTTCATTTAATTACTGCATCATGGCTAACAGGCTAACAGGCTAAGACTTGTTCATTTAATTACTGCATCATGGCTAACACGCTAACAGGCTAAGACTTGTTCATGTAATTACTGCATCATGGCTAACAGGGTAACAGGCTAAGACTTGTTCATTTAATTACTGCATCATGGCTAACAGGCTAACAGGCTAAGACTTGTTCATTTAATTACTGCATCATGGCTAACAGGCTAACAGGCTAAGACTTGTTCATTTAATTACTGCATCATGGCTAACAGGGTAACAGGCTATGACTTGTTCATTTAATTACTGCATCATGGCTAACAGGCTAACAGGCTAAGACTTGTTCATTTAATTACTGCATCATGGCTAACAGGCTAACAGGCTAAGACTTGTTCATTTAATTACTGCATCATGGCTAACAGGCTAAGACTTGTTCATTTAATTACTGCATCATGGCTAACAGGGTAACAGGCTAAGACTTGTTCATTTAATTACTGCATCATGGCTAACAGGCTAAGACTTGTTCATTTAATTACTGCATCATGGCTAACAGGCTAACAGGCTAAGACTTGTTCATTTAATTACTGCATCATGGCTAACAGGCTAACAGGCTAAGACTTGTTCATTTAATTACTGCATCATGGCTAACAGGGTAACAGGCTAAGACTTGTTCATTTAATTACTGCATCATGGCTAACAGGCTAACAGGCTAAGACTTGTTCGTTTAATTACTGCATCATGGCTAACAGGCTAAGACTTGTTCATTTAATTACTGCATCATGGCTAACAGGGTAACAGGCTAAGACTTGTTCATTTAATTACTGCATCATGGCTAACAGGCTAAGACTTGTTCATTTAATTACTGCATCATGGCTAACAGGCTAACAGGCTAAGACTTGTTCATTTAATTACTGCATCATGGCTAACAGGCTAACAGGCTAAGACTTGTTCATTTAATTACTGCATCATGGCTAACAGGGTAACAGGCTAAGACTTGTTCATTTAATTACTGCATCATGGCTAACAGGCTAACAGGCTAAGACTTGTTCGTTTAATTACTGCATCATGGCTAACAGGCTAACAGGCTAAGACTTGTTCATTTAATTACTGCATCATGGCTAACAGGGTAACAGGCTAACACTTGTTCATTTAATTACTGCATCATGGCTAACAGGCTAACATGCTAAGACTTGTTCATTTAATTACTGCATCATGGCTAACAGGCTAACAGGCTAAGACTTGTTCATTTAATTACTGCATCATGGCTAACAGGCTAACAGGCTAAGACTTGTTCATTTAATTTAATTACTGCATCATGTCTAACAGGGTAACAGGCTAAGACTTGTTCATTTAATTACTGCATCATGGCTAACAGGCTAACAGGCTAAGACTTGTTCATTTAATTACTGCATCATGGCTAACAGGCTAAGACTTGTTCATTTAATTACTGCATCATGGCTAACAGGCTAACAGGCTAAGACTTGTTCATTTAATTACTGCATCATGGCTAACAGGCTAAGACTTGTTCATTTAATTACTGCATCATGGCTAACAGGCTAACAGGCTAAGACTTGTTCATTTAATTACTGCATCATGGCTAACAGGCTAACAGGCTAAGACTTGTTCATTTAATTACTGCATCATGGCTAACAGGCTAACAGGCTAAGACTTGTTCATTTAATTACTGCATCATGGCTAACAGGCTAACAGGCTAAGACTTGTTCATTTAATTACTGCATCATGGCTAACAGGCTAAGACTTGTTCATTTAATTACTGCATCATGGCTAACAGGGTAACAGGCTAAGACTTGTTCATTTAATTACTGCATCATGGCTAACAGGCTAACAGGCTAAGACTTGTTCATTTAATTACTGCATCATGGCTAACAGGCTAACAGGCTAAGACTTGTTCATTTAATTACTGCATCATGGCTAACAGGCTAACAGGCTAAGACTTGTTCATTTAATTACTGCATCATGGCTAACAGGCTAAGACTTGTTCATTTAATTACTGCATCATGGCTAACAGGCTAACAGGCTAAGACTTGTTCATTTAATTACTGTATCATGGCTAACAGGCTAAGACTTGTTCATTTAATTACTGCATCATGGCTAACAGGCTAACAGGCTAAGACTTGTTCATTTAATTACTGCATCATGGCTAACAGGGTAACAGGCTAAGACTTGTTCATTTAATTACTGCATCATGGCTAACAGGCTAACAGGCTAAGACTTGTTCATTTAATTACTGCATCATGGCTAACAGGCTAAGACTTGTTCATTTAATTACTGCATCATGGCTAACAGGCTAACAGGCTAAGACTTGTTCATTTAATTACTGCATCATGCATCATGGCTAACAGGCTAAGACTTGTTCATTTAATTACTGCATCATGGCTAACAGGCTAACAGGCTAAGACTTGTTAATTTAATTACTGCATCATGGCTAACAGGCTAACAGGCTAAGACTTGTTCATTTAATTACTGCATCATGGCTAACAGGCTAAGACTTGTTCATTTAATTACTGCATCATGGCTAACAGGCTAACAGGCTATGACTTGTTCATTTAATTACTGCATCATGGCTAACAGGCTAACAGGCTAAGACTTGTTCATTTAATTACTGCATCATGGCTAACAGGCTAACAGGCTAAGACTTGTTCATTTAATTACTGCATCATGGCTAACAGGCTAACAGGCTAAGACTTGTTCATTTAATTACTGCATCATGGCTAACAGGCTAACAGGCTAAGACTTGTTCATTTAATTACTGCATCATGGCTAACAGGGTAACAGGCTAAGACTTGTTCATTTAATTACTGCATCATGGCTAACAGGCTAACAGGCTAAGACTTGTTCATTTAATTACTGCATCATGGCTAACAGGCTAACAGGCTGTACTGCATCATGGCTAACAGGCTAAGACTTGTTCATTTAATTACTGCATCATGGCTAACAGGCTAACAGGCTAAGACTTGTTCATTTAATTACTGCATCATGGCTAACAGGCTAAGACTTGTTCATTTAATTACTGCATCATGGCTAACAGGCTAACAGGCTAAGACTTGTTCATTTAATTACTGCATCATGGCTAACAGGCTAACAGGCTAAGACTTGTTCATTTAATTACTGCATCATGGCTAACAGGCTAACAGGCTAAGACTTGTTCATTTAATTACTGCATCATGGCTAACAGGCTAACAGGCTAAGACTTGTTCATGTAATTACTGCATCATGGCTAACAGGGTAACAGGCTAAGACTTGTTCATTTAATTACTGCATCATGGCTAACAGGCTAACAGGCTAAGACTTGTTCATTTAATTACTGTATCATGGCTAACAGGCTAAGACTTGTTCATTTAATTACTGCATCATGACTAACAGGCTAACAGGCTAAGACTTGTTCATTTAATTACTGCATCATGGCTAACAGGGTAACAGGCTAAGACTTGTTCATTTAATTACTGCATCATGGCTAACAGGCTAACAGGCTAAGACTTGTTCATTTAATTACTGCATCATGGCTAACAGGCTAAGACTTGTTCATTTAATTACTGCATCATGGCTAACAGGCTAACAGGCTAAGACTTGTTCATTTAATTACTGCATCATGGCTAACAGGCTAAGACTTGTTCATTTAATTACTGCATCATGGCTAACAGGCTAACAGGCTAAGACTTGTTAATTTAATTACTGCATCATGGCTAACAGGCTAACAGGCTAAGACTTGTTCATTTAATTACTGCATCATGGCTAACAGGCTAAGACTTGTTCATTTAATTACTGCATCATGGCTAACAGGCTAACAGGCTATGACTTGTTCATTTAATTACTGCATCATGGCTAACAGGCTAACAGGCTAAGACTTGTTCATTTAATTACTGCATCATGGCTTTAACAGGCTAACAGGCTAAGACTTGTTCATTTAATTACTGCATCATGGCTAACAGGCTAACAGGCTAAGACTTGTTCATTTAATTACTGCATCATGGCTAACAGGCTAACAGGCTAAGACTTGTTCATTTAATTACTGCATCATGGCTAACAGGGTAGCAGGCTAAGACTTGTTCATTTAATTACTGCATCATGGCTAACAGGCTAACAGGCTAAGACTTGTTCATTTAATTACTGCATCATGGCTAACAGGCTAACAGGCTAAGACTTGTTCATTTAATTACTGCATCATGGCTAACAGGCTAACAGGCTAAGACTTGTTCATTTAATTACTGCATCATGGCTAACAGGCTAAGACTTGTTCATTTAATTACTGCATCATGGCTAACAGGCTAACAGGCTAAGACTTGTTCATTTAATTACTGCATCATGGCTAACAGGCTAACAGGCTAAGACTTGTTCATTTAATTACTGCATCATGGCTAACAGGCTAACAGGCTAAGACTTGTTCATTTAATTACTGCATCATGGCTAACAGGCTAACAGGCTAAGACTTGTTCATGTAATTACTGCATCATGGCTAACAGGGTAACAGGCTAAGACTTGTTCATTTAATTACTGCATCATGGCTAACAGGCTAACAGGCTAAGACTTGTTCATTTAATTACTGCATCATGGCTAACAGGCTAACAGGCTAAGACTTGTTCATTTAATTACTGCATCATGGCTAACAGGGTAACAGGCTATGACTTGTTCATTTAATTACTGCATCATGGCTAACAGGCTAACAGGCTAAGACTTGTTCATTTAATTACTGCATCATGGCTAACAGGCTAACAGGCTAAGACTTGTTCATTTAATTACTGCATCATGGCTAACAGGCTAACAGGCTAAGACTTGTTCATTTAATTACTGCATCATGGCTAACAGGGTAACAGGCTAAGACTTGTTCATTTAATTACTGCATCATGGCTAACAGGCTAAGGCTACTTGTTCATTTAATTACTGCATCATGGCTAACAGGCTAAGACTTGTTCATTTAATTACGGCATCATGGCTAACAGGCTAACAGGCTAAGACTTGTTCATTTAATTACTGCATCATGGCTAACAGGCTAACAGGCTAAGACTTGTTCATTTAATTACTGCATCATGGCTAACAGGGTAACAGGCTAAGACTTGTTCATTTAATTACTGCATCATGGCTAACAGGCTAACAGGCTAAGACTTGTTCATTTAATTACTGCATCATGGCTAACAGGCTAACAGGCTAAGACTTGTTCATTTAATTACTGCATCATGGCTAACAGGGTAACAGGCTAAGACTTGTTCATTTAATTACTGCATCATGGCTAACAGGCTAACAGGCTAAGACTTGTTCATTTAATTACTGCATCATGGCTAACAGGGTAACAGGCTAAGACTTGTTCATTTAATTACTGCATCATGGCTAACAGGCTAACAGGCTAAGACTTGTTAATTTAATTACTGCATCATGTCTAACAGGGTAACAGGCTAAGACTTGTTCATTTAATTACTGCATCATGGCTAACAGGCTAACAGGCTAAGACTTGTTCATTTAATTACTGCATCATGGCTAACAGGGTAACAGGCTAAGACTTGTTCATTTAATTACTGCATCATGGCTAACAGGCTAACAGGCTAAGACTTGTTCATTTAATTACTGCATCATGGCTAACAGGCTAAGACTTGTTCATTTAATTACTGCATCATGGCTAACAGGCTAACAGGCTAAGACTTGTTCATTTAATTACTGCATCATGGCTAACAGGGTAACAGGCTAAGACTTGTTCATTTAATTACTGCATCATGGCTAACAGGCTAAGACTTGTTCATTTAATTACTGCATCATGGCTAACAGGCTAACAGGCTAAGACTTGTTCATTTAATTACTGCATCATGGCTAACAGGCTAACAGGCTAAGACTTGTTCATTTAATTACTGCATCATGGCTAACAGGCTAACAGGCTAAGACTTGTTCATTTAATTACTGCATCATGGCTAACAGGCTAACAGGCTAAGACTTGTTCATTTAATTACTGCATCATGGCTAACAGGGTAACAGGCTAAGACTTGTTCATTTAATTACTGCATCATGGCTAACAGGCTAACAGGCTAAGACTTGTTCATTTAATTACTGCATCATGGCTAACAGGGTAACAGGCTAAGACTTGTTCATTTAATTACTGCATCATGGCTAACAGGCTAACAGGCTAAGACTTGTTCATTTAATTACTGCATCATGGCTAACAGGGTAACAGGCTAAGACTTGTTCATTTAATTACTGCATCATGGCTAACAGGCTAACAGGCTAAGACTTGTTCATTTAATTACTGCATCATGGCTAACAGGGTAACAGGCTAAGACTTGTTCATTTAATTACTGCATCATGGCTAACAGGCTAACAGGCTAAGACTTGTTCATTTAATTACTGCATCATGGCTAACAGGCTAACAGGCTAAGACTTGTTTACATTTACATTACATTTAAGTCATTTAGCAGACGCTCTTATCCAGAGCGACTTACAAATTGGTGCATACACCTTATGACAACCAGTGGAACAGCCACTTGCATCTAAATCTTGTTGGGGGAGAGAAGGATTACTTACCCTTACTTACCCCATCCTAGGTATTCCTTGAAGAGGTGGGGTTTCAGGTGTCTCCGGAAGGTGGTGATTGACTCCGCTGTCCTGGCGTCGTGAGGGAGTTTGTTCCACCATTGGGGGCCAGAGCAGCGAACAGTTTTGACTGGGCTGAGCGGGAACTGTACTTCCTCAGTGGTAGGGAGGCGAGCAGGCCAGAGGTGGATGAACGCAGTGCCCTTGTTTGGGTGTAGGGCCTGATCAGAGCCTGGAGGTACTGAGGTGCCGTTCCCCTCACAGCTCCGTGGCGAGCACCATGGTCTTGTAGCGGATGCGAGCTTCAACTGGAAGCCAGTGGAGAGAGCGGAGGAGCGGGGTGACGTGAGAGAACTTGGGAAGGTTGAACACCAGACGGGCTGCGGCGTTCTGGATGAGTTGTAGGGGTTTAATGGCACAGGCACAGGCAGGGAGCCCAGCCAACAGCGAGTTGTTCATTTAATTACTGCATCATGGCTAACAGGCTAACAGGCTAAGACTTGTTCATTTAATTACTGCATCATGGCTAACAGGGTAACAGGCTAAGACTTGTTCATTTAATTACTGCATCATGGCTAACAGGCTAACAGGCTAAGACTTGTTCATTTAATTACTGCATCATGGCTAACAGGCTAACAGGCTAAGACTTGTTCATTTAATTACTGCATCATGGCTAACAGGCTAACAGGCTAAGACTTGTTCATTTAATTACTGCATCATGGCTAACAGGGTAACAGGCTAAGACTTGTTCATTTAATTACTACCGACTAGCATCACCACCCTGGATGGTTCCAACCTTGAATATGTGGACATCTATAAGTACCTAGGTGTCTGGCTAGACTGCAAACTCTCCTTCCAGACTCACATCAAACATCTCCAATCAAAAATCAAATCCAGAGTCGGCTTTCTATTCCGCAACAAAGCCTCCTTCACTCACGCTGCCAAGCTTACCCTAGTAAAACTGACTATCCTACCGATCCTCGACTTCGGCGATGTCATCTACAAAATGGCTTCCAACACTCTACTCAGCAAACTGGATGCAGTCTATCACAGTGCCATCCGTTTTGTCACTAAAGCACCTTATACCACCCACCACTGCGACTTGTATGCTCTAGTCGGCTGGCCCTCACTACATATTCGTCGCCAGACCCACTGGCTCAGGTCATCTACAAGTCCATGCTAGGTAAAGCTCCGCCTTATCTCAGTTCACTGGTCACGATGGCAACACCCATCCGTAGCACGCGCTCCAGCAGGTGTATCTCACTGATCATCCCTAAAGCCAACACCTCATTTGGCCGCCTTTCGTTCCAGTACTCTGCTGCCTGTGACTGGAACGAATTGCAAAAATCGCTGAAGTTGGAGACTTTTATCTCCCTCTCCAACTTCAAACATCAGCTATCCGAGCAGCTAACCGATCGCTGCAGCTGTACATAGTCTATAGGTAAATAGCTCACCCTTTTCACCTACCTCATTCCCATACTGTTTTTATACTGTTTTAATTTATTTACTTTTCTGCTCTTTTGCACACCAATATCTCTACCTGTACATGCCCATCTGATCATTTATCACTCCAGTGTTAATCTGCAAAATTGTATTATTCGCCTACCTCCTCATGCCTTTTGCACACATTGTGTATAGACTGCCCATTTTTTTCTACTGTGTTATTGACTTGCTAATTGTTTACTCCATGTGTAACTCTGTGTTGTCTGTTCACACTGCTATGCTTTATCTTGGCCAGGTCGCAGTTGCAAATGAGAACTTGTTCTCAACTAGCCTACCTGGTTAAATAAAGGTGAAATAAAATAAATAAAAAAAATACTGCATCATGGCTAACAGGCTAACAGGCTAAGACTTGTTCATTTAATTACTGCATCATGGCTAACAGGCTAACAGGCTAAGACTTGTTCATTTAATTACTGCATCATGGCTAACAGGCTAACAGGCTAAGACTTGTTCATTTAATCACTGCATCATGGCTAACAGGGTAACAGGCTAAGACTTGTTCATTTAATTACTGCATTATGGCTAACATGCTAAGACTTGTTCATTTAATTGCTGCATCATGGCTAACAGGCTAACAGGCTAAGACTTGTTCATTTAATTACTGCATCATGGCTAACAGGCTAACAGGCTAAGACTTGTTCATTTAATTGCTACATCATGGCTAACAGGCTAAGACTTGTTCATTTAATTGCTACATCGTGGCTAACAGGCTAAGACTTGTTAATTTAATTACTGCATCATGGCTAACAGGCAAATACTGGTTCATTTAATTGCTGCATCATGGCTAGAAGGCGAACATAAAAATACTTGTTCATTATATTACCGCATCATGGCTACCAGGCTAAGTCTAGTTCATTAGCTGCATGGCTAGCGGGCTAACAGGCTAAGTCTGGTTCATTAGCTGCATGTCTGGAAGTCAGGGCACTGTATTGAACTGTACTGAACATGGTTACTAACTTATCCTGTTATTCTCCAGTTGTTCTTCTGGTAATGATGTACTATCCCTAATAATGATTTACTGTCATCAGTGATGTCTCCTACGGAAGAGTGGGCAGTCAATGTTTAGTGTCTTGTTAGAATTTTGGTTGGCATAGTTTTGAAGAAGAGCATTAATTTAGACTTGGCAATGTCGTATTAACAAACCCATCATTATCTGTCTTGCACAATTTTGCCAGATTTAATCACCATTTCCTTCAAAGCGCCAATAAAGTCCTTAGGTATTTTATAAGAAAAGACACTGTAGAATGATGGTAAAATCATATTTCATAAATATGTCTTACATTTCATGGTCTACAATATCAGATTACTTCCAGATATACACCACATGACCAAAAGTATGTGGACACCAGCTTGTCGAACATCTCATTCCAAAGCCATGGGCATAAATATGGAGTTGGTCCCTATGACAGCCTCCACTCTTCTGGGAAGGCTTTCCACTTGATGTTGGAACATTGCTGCTATGACAGCCTCCACTCTTCTGGAAAGGCTTTCCACTAGATGTAGGAACATTGCTGCTATGACAGCCTCCACTCTTCTGGAAAGGGACATTGCTGCGGGGACTTGCTTCCATTCAGCCACAAGAACATTAGTGAGGTCGGGCACTGATGTTGGGCGATTAGGCCTGGCTCGCAGTCTGCGTTTCAGTTCATCTCAAAGGTGTTCGATGGGGTTGAAGTCAGGGCTTTGTGAAGGCAAGTCATGTTCTTCCACGCTAATTTCAACCAACCATTTCTGTATGGACCTTGCTTTGTGTAGTCATTCTGAAACAGGAAATGGCCTTCCCCAAACTGTTGCCACAAAGTTCGAAGCACAGAATCATCTAGAATGTCATTGTAAAATGTAGAATGAATATTTCTATTCACTGAAACTAAGGAGCCTAACGCGAACCATGAAGAACAGCCCCAGACCATTATTTATCCTCCACCAAACTTTACAGTTTACACTATGCATTGAGGCAGGTAGTGTTCTCCTGGCTTCCGCCAAACCCAAATTTGTACTTGGACTGCCAGTTGATGAAGCTCGATGAATCACTCCAGGGAACGAGTTTCCACTGCTCCAGAGTACAATAGCGGCGAGCTTTACACCACTCCAGCTGATGCTTGTGTGCGGCTGCTCGGAAATGGAAACCCACTTCATTAAGCTCCCGATGAACAGTTCTTGTGCTGACGTTGCGTCCAGAGGCAGTTTGGAACTCGGCAGTGAGTGTTGCAATCGAGGACAGACCATTTTTACTCACTACGTGCTTCAGCATTCAGTGTTCCCTTTCTTTGAGCACACATGGCTGTAGTATATATACTGATCAAAAATATAAACACAACATGGTCCCATGTTTCATGAGATGAAATAAAAGATACCCGAAAATGGTTCATTCGCACAAAAAATGTTTTGCACAAATTTGTTTACATCCTTGTTAGTGAGCATTTTTCCTTTGAGACAATCCATCCACCTGCCATATGTGGTATATCAAGAAGCTGATTAAACAGCATGATCACTACATAGGCCACTCTAAAATGTGCCATTTTGTCAAACAAAATGTCTCAAGTATTTAGGGAGCTGTTGCCAGAGAACTTAATGTTCTTTTCTCTACCATAAACCACCACCAACATAATTTTAGAGAATTTGGCAGTACGTCCAACCAGCCTCACAACCACAAACCACGTGTATGGCGTTGTGTGAGTGAGCGGTTTGCTGACTTCGGCGTTGT
This sequence comes from Oncorhynchus keta, assembly GCF_023373465.1. Classification (NCBI taxonomy): domain Eukaryota; kingdom Metazoa; phylum Chordata; class Actinopteri; order Salmoniformes; family Salmonidae; genus Oncorhynchus; species Oncorhynchus keta. The sequence goes on along the minus strand of NC_068429.1, from coordinate 4,083,176 downwards.
GAACCGAGTGCCCCATGGTGGCTGTGGGGTGATGGTATGGGCAGGCAATAAGCTATGGACAACGAACACAATTGCATTTTATCAATGGCAATTTAAATGTACAGAGATACCGTGACGAGATCCTGAGGCCCATTGTCGTGCAATTCATCCACCGCCATCTCCTCATGTTTCAGCATGATAATGCTGAAACGGGCTTGTGGTAATGGCAGGAGCGGAATCATTGGAATGGTATGAAATAGATGAAACACATGGTCCCATGTCGCAAGGATTTGTACTTACAATGATCTTCTGAACTCATATCTTGGTGGAGTTAGGAGAGGAGCAGAGATCAATCCATCAAATGTATTTATATAGCCCTTCGTACATCAGCTGATGTCTCAAAGTGCTGTACAGTAACCCAGCCTAAACCCCCAAACACCAAGCAATGCAGATGTAGAAGCACGGTGACAAGGAAAGTTTCCTAGAAAGACAGGAACCTAGGAAGAAACCGAGAGAGGAACCAGGCTCTGAGGGGTGGCCAGTCCTCTTCTGGCTGTGCCGGGTGGAGATTATAAACCTAGAGAGGAACCAGGCTATGAGGGGTGGCCAGTCCTCTTCTGGCTGTGCCGGGTGGAGATTAGAAACCTAGAAAGGAACCAGGCTATGAGGGGTGGCCAGTCCTCTTCTGGCTGTGCCGGGTGGAGATTAGAAACCTAGAAAGGAACCAGGCTATGTGGGGTGGCCAGTCCTCTTCTGGCTGTGCCTGGTGGAGATTATAACAGAACATGGGCCAAGATGTTCAGATGTTCATAGATGTCCAGCAGGGTCAAATAATAATCACAGTGGTTGTAGAGGGTGCAACAGGTCAGCACCTCAGGAGTAAAATGGTCAGTTGGCTTTTCATAGCCGAGCATTCGAGGGTCTAGACAGCAGGTGCGGGAGAGAGAGAGAGAGTTGAAAACAGCAGATAGCACGTCTGATGAACAGATCATCAACAGCCACAGGTAGAACAGTTGAAACTGGAGCAGCAGCATGACCAGGTGGACTGAGGACAGCCAGGAGTCATCAGGCCAGGTAGTCTTGAGGCATGATCCTAGGGCTCAGGTCCTCCGGGAGGGGAGGGAGAGAGAGATAATTAGAGGGAGCATACTTAAATGAACACAGAACATCAGATAAGACAGGAGAATCACACCAGATATAACAGGCTGACCCTAGCTCCCCAGCACATAGAATATTGCAGAATAGATACTGGAGACTGAGGATATAACCCCACCCACTTTGCCAAAGCACAGCCCCCACACCACTAGAGGGATATCAACAGACCATCAATTTACTACCCTGAGACCAGGCTGAGTATAACCCCCACACCACTAGAGGATATCAACAGACCACCAACTTACTACCCTGAGACCAGACTGAGTATAACCCCCACACCACTACAGGGATATCAACAGACCACCAACTTACTACCCTGAGACCAGGCTGAGTATAGTCCCCACACCACTAGAGGGATATCAACAGACCACCAACTTACTACCCTGAGACCAGACTGAGTATAACCCCCCACACCACTAGAGGGATATCAACAGACCACAGGAGCTGAGAGGAGTGGAGGGGAGCGGAGAGGAGCTGAGAGGAGTGGAGGGGAGCGGAGAGGAGCTGAGAGGAGCGGAGAGGAGCAGAGAGGAGCTGAGAGGAGTGGAGGGGGAGTGGAGGGGAGCGGAGAGGAGCTGAGAGGAGTGGAGGGGAGCGGAGAGGAGCTGAGAGGAGCGGAGAGGAGCAGAGAGAGGCTGAGAGGAGAGGAGCGGAGAGGAGTGGAGAGGGGCTGAGAGGGGCGGAGCAGAGAGAGGCTGAGAAGAGAGGAGCGGAGAGGAGTGGAGGGGAGCGGAGAGGAGCTGAGAGGAGCGGAGAGGAGCAGAGAGAGGCTGAGAGGAGAGGAGCGGAGAGGAGTGGAGAGGAGCTGAGAGGGGCGGAGCAGAGAGATGCTGAGAGGAGAGGAGCAGAGAGAGGCTGAGAGGAGAGGAGAGTAGCTGTGTGGAGTGGAGAGGAGCGGATCAGAGAGGTGCTGAGAGAAGAGGAGAGGAGCGGAGAGGAACAGAGACGGGCTGAGAGGAGAGGAGCGGAGAGGAACAGAGAGAGGCTGCGAAGAGAGGAGCGGGAATGCATTAAGTCATTGTGCCATCCATGATAGTTCTGTGAAATAAGAGGCTCCATCCTCCTCTCTTCACCCTTTTCACTGGGAAATAGTCATATAAAGAGAAGGGATCTTGAAGGGTATTTTGATCAGTAGGCTTAGAGCCAGCGTAATGTAACCTGACATAGAGCCAACGTAATGTAACCTGACATAGAGCCAACGTAATGTAACCTGACATAGAGCCAACGTAATGTAACCTGACATAGAGCCAACGTAATGTAACCTGACATAGAGCCAACGTAATGTAACCTGACATAGAGCCAACGTAATGTAACCTGACATAGAGCCAACGTAATGTAACCTGACATAGAGCCAACGTAATGTAACCTGACATAGAGCCAACGTAATGTAACCTGACATAGAGCCAGCGTAATGTAACCTGACATAGAGCCAACGTAATGTAACCTGACATAGAGCCAACGTAATGTAACCTGACATAGAGCCAACGTAATGTAACCTGACATAGAGCCAACGTAATGTAACCTGACATAGAGCCAACTTAATGTAACCTGACATAGAGCCAACGTAATGTAACCTGACATAGAGCCAACGTAATGTAACCTGACATAGAGCCAACGTAATGTAACCTGACATAGAGCCAACTTAATGTAACCTGACATAGAGCCAACTTAATGTAACCTGACATAGAGCCAACGTAATGTAACCTGACATAGAGCCAACGTAATGTAACCTGACATAGAGCCAACGTAATGTAACCTGACATAGAGCCAACGTAATGTAACCTGACATAGAGCCAACGTAATGTAACCTGACATAGAGCCAACGTAATGTAACCTGACATAGAGCCAACGTAATGTAACCTGACATAGAGCCAACTTAATGTGACCTGACATAGAGCCAACGTAATGTAACCTGACATAGAGCCAACGTAATGTAACCTGACATACAGCCAACGTAATGTAACCTGACATAGAGCCAACGTAATGTAACCTGACATAGAGCCAACGTAATGTAACCTGACATAGAGCCAACTTAATGTAACCTGACCTGACATAGAGCCAACGTAATGTAACCTGACATAGAGCCAACGTAATGTAACCTGACATAGAGCCAACGTAATGTAACCTGACATAGAGCCAACGTAATGTAACCTGACATAGAGCCAACGTAATGTAACCTGACATAGAGCCAACGTAATGTAACCTGACATAGAGCCAACTTAATGTAACCTGACATAGAGCCAACGTAATGTAACCTGACATAGAGCCAACGTAATGTAACCTGACATAGAGCCAACGTAATGTAACCTGACATAGAGCCAACGTAATGTAACCTGACATAGAGCCAACGTAATGTAACCTGACATAGAGCCAACGTAATGTAACCTGACATAGAGCCAACGTAATGTAACCTGACATAGAGCCAACGTAATGTAACCTGACATAGAGCCAACGTAATGTAACCTGACATAGAGCCAACTTAATGTAACCTGACATAGAGCCAACGTAATGTAACCTGACATAGAGCCAACGTAATGTAACCTGACATAGAGCCAACGTAATGTAACCTGACATAGAGCCAACGTAATGTAACCTGACATAGAGCCAACGTAATGTAACCTGACATAGAGCCAACGTAATGTAACCTGACATAGAGCCAACGTAATGTAACCTGACATAGAGCCAACTTAATGTAACCTGACATAGAGCCAACGTAATGTAACCTGACATAGAGCCAACGTAATGTAACCTGACATAGAGCCAACGTAATGTAACCTGACATAGAGCCAACGTAATGTAACCTGACATAGAGCCAACGTAATGTAACCTGACATAGAGCCAACGTAATGTAACCTGACATAGAGCCAACTTAATGTAACCTGACATAGAGCCAACGTAATGTAACCTGACATAGAGCCAACGTAATGTAACCTGACATAGAGCCAACGTAATGTAACCTGACATAGAGCCAACGTAATGTAACCTGACATAGAGCCAACGTAATGTAACCTGACATAGAGCCAACGTAATGTAACCTGACATAGAGCCAACGTAATGTAACCTGACATAGAGCCAACGTAATGTAACCTGACATAGAGCCAACGTAATGTAACCTGACATAGAGCCAACTTAATGTAACCTGACATAGAGCCAACGTAATGTAACCTGACATAGAGCCAACGTAATGTAACCTGACATAGAGCCAACGTAATGTAACCTGACATAGAGCCAACGTAATGTAACCTGACATAGAGCCAACATAATGTAACCTGACATAGAGCCAACGTAATGTAAACTGACATAGAGCCAACGTAATGTAACCTGTGCAACCTGACATAGAGCCAACATAATGTAACCTGACATAGAGCCAACGTAATGTAACCTGACATAGAGCCAACGTAATGTAACCTGACATAGAGCCAACGTAATGTAACCTGACATAGAGCCAACGTAATGTAACCTGACATAGAGCCAACGTAATGTAACCTGACATAGAGCCAACGTAATGTAACCTGACATAGAGCCAACGTAATGTAACCTGACATAGAGCCAACGTAATGTAACCTGACATAGAGCCAACTTAATGTAACCTGACATAGAGCCAACGTAATGTAACCTGACATAGAGCCAACGTAATGTAACCTGACATAGAGCCAACGTAATGTAACCTGACATAGAGCCAACGTAATGTAACCTGACATAGAGCCAACGTAATGTAACCTGACATAGAGCCAACGTAATGTAACCTGACATAGAGCCAACGTAATGTAACCTGACATAGAGCCAACTTAATGTAACCTGACATAGAGCCAACGTAATGTAACCTGACATAGAGCCAACGTAATGTAACCTGACATAGAGCCAACTTAATGTAACCTGACATAGAGCCAACGTAATGTAACCTGACATAGAGCCAACGTAATGTAACCTGACATAGAGCCAACGTAATGTAACCTGACATAGAGCCAACGTAATGTAACCTGACATAGAGCCAACGTAATGTAACCTGACATAGAGCCAACGTAATGTAACCTGACATAGAGCCAACGTAATGTAACCTGACATAGAGCCAACGTAATGTAACCTGACATAGAGCCAACGTAATGTAACCTGACATAGAGCCAACGTAATGTAACCTGACATAGAGCCAACGTAATGTAACCTGACATAGAGCCAACGTAATGTAACCTGACATAGAGCCAACGTAATGTAACCTGACATAGAGCCAACTTAATGTAACCTGACATAGAGCCAACATAATGTAACCTGACATAGAGCCAACTTAATGTAACCTGACATAGAGCCAACGTAATGTAACCTGACATAGAGCCAACATGATGTAACCTGACATAGAGCCAACGTAATGTAACCTGTGTAACCTGACATAGAGCCAACATAATGTAACCTGACATAGAGCCAACGTAATGTTACCTGACTTAGAGCCAACGTAATGTAACCTGTGTAACCTGACATAGAGCCAACATAATGTAACCTGACATAGAGCCAATGTAATGTAACCTGACATAGAGCCACCATAATGTAACCTGACATAGAGCCAGCATAATGTAAACTGACATAGAGCCAACATAATGTAACCTGTGTAACCTGACATAGAGCCAACGTAATGTAAACTGACATAGAGCCAACGTAATGTAACCTGTGCAACCTGACATAGAGCCAACATAATGTAACCTGTGTAACCTGACATAGAGCCAACATAATGTAGCCTGTGTAACCTGACATAGAGCCAACATAATGTAACCTGTGTAACCTGACATAGAACCAACATAATGTAACCTGACATAGAGCCAACATAATGTAAACTGACATAGAGCCAACATAATGTAACCTGTGTAACCTGACATAGAGCCAACGTAATGTAAACTGACATAGAGCCAACGTAATGTAACCTGTGCAACCTGACATAGAGCCAACATAATGTAACCTGTGTAACCTGACATAGAGCCAACATAATGTAGCCTGTGTAACCTGACATAGAGCCAACGTAATGTAACCTGTGTAACCTGACATAGAACCAACATAATGTAACCTGACATAGAGCCAACATAATGTAACCTGTGTAACCTGACATAGAGCCAATATAATGTAGCCTGTGTAACCTGACATAGAGCCAACGTAATGTAACCTGTGTAACCTGACATAGAGCCAACATAATGTAACCTGACATAGAGCCAATGTAATGTAACCTGACATAGAGCCACCATAATGTAACCTGACATAGAGCCAGCATAATGTAAACTGACATAGAGCCAACATGATGTAACCTGACATAGAGCCAACGTAATGTAAACTGACATAGAGCCAACGTAATGTAACCTGTGCAACCTGACATAGAGCCAACATAATGTAACCTGTGTAACCTGACATAGAGCCAACATAATGTAGCCTGTGTAACCTGACATAGAGCCAACGTAATGTAACCTGTGTAACCTGACATAGAACCAACATAATGTAACCTGACATAGAGCCAGCATAATGTAAACTGACATAGAGCCAACATAATGTAACCTGTGTAACCTGACATAGAGCCAACGTAATGTAAACTGACATAGAGCCAACGTAATGTAACCTGTGCAACCTGACATAGAGCCAACATAATGTAACCTGTGTAACCTGACATAGAGCCAACATAATGTAGCCTGTGTAACCTGACATAGAGCCAACGTAATGTAACCTGTGTAACCTGACATAGAACCAACATAATGTAACCTGACATAGAGCCAACATAATGTAACCTGTGTAACCTGACATAGAGCCAATATAATGTAGCCTGTGTAACCTGACATAGAGCCAACGTAATGTAACCTGTGTAACCTGACATAGAGCCAACATAATGTAACCTGGCATAGAGCCAACATAATGTAAACTGACATAGAGCCAACGTAATGTAACCTGTGTAACCTGACATAGAACCAACATAATGTAACCTGACATAGAGCCAACATAATGTAACCTGACATAGAGCCAACATAATGTACCCTGACATAGAGCCAACATAATGTACCCTGACATAGAGCCAACATAATGTAACCTGACATAGAGCCAACATAATGTACCCTGACATAGAGCCAACATAATGTACCCTGACATAGAGCCAACATAATGTAACCTGACATAGAGCCAACATAATGTAACCTGTCATAGAGCCAGTATTATAAATAGCCACATCAATTTACAGAAATACTCATAATAAACATTGATAAAAAATACAACTATTATGCACAGAATTATAGATTCACTTCTCCTTAATGCAACCGCTGTGTCAGATTTCAAAAAAGCTTTACCGAAAAAGCACACCATGCAATAATCTGAGTACAGCGCTTAGACAACAAAACAGCCAAACAGATATTCGGCATGTTGTGTAGTCAACAGAAGTCAGAAATAGCATTATAAACATTCACTTACCTTTGATGATCTTCATCAGAATGCACTTCCAGGAATCCTAGTTCCACAATAAATGTTAGTTTTGTTCGATAATGTCCATAATTTATGTCCAAATACCTCCTTTTTGTTTGCGCGTTTAGCCCACTAATCCGAAATTCATGACGCGCGATCACTAGGAGCAGACGAAAAGTCAAAAAGTTCCGTTACAGTCCGTAGAAACATGTCAAACGATGTATAGAATTAATATTTAGGATGTTGTTAACATAAATCTCCAATAATGTTCCAACCCACTGTTCCTAGGCCGTCATTGAAAATAAGAATTTGTTCTTAATAACTGACTTGCCTAGTTAAATAAAGGTAAAATAAAAAATAGTAGACTTCCTGAACAGATGCCCTCTAGGCTCCCCACTTCTCATATTGAGCAGAATTATTTACTTAATAATAATTTTGCTTATTTGTTGGTAGTCGGACAGAGTCTTACAATTCTATCCGTTGTTTTGTTTCTGAACACCGGGCATGTCCCGATAGCTGCGTGGACCATTGTCTTTTCTGGTGAGGTTATTCTCTGCTAGGAATTCAGTGGCTTCAGACATGAAGGACACTTCCCACCATTGGCTTCGCACCAGGAAGCGGAATCCATCCCGAACGACGTGATTTCTGAAGACATTGTTCATGAAGTAGCTCCTCTGTTATTTCTGAATCTCTACCGAGTAAATCAGGGAATATTCAGATCTATGTATTTTCAAAGGTCAGATTCAAAGATATCCCGAGAGAGTGGTTGTATGTGCAGTTTGTCTCGGAGTTACAGAAGACGTTGCCCGGCCTGGTGCCAGGCAGCCACTTGGAGACCTGGTCCTTCTGCAGCTCAGTTGGTAGAGCATGGCGCTTGTAACGCCAGGGTAGTAGGTTCGATTCCTGGGACCACCCATACGTAGAATGTATGCACACATGACTGTAAGTCGCTTTGGATAAAAGCGTCTGCTAAATGGCATTTATTATTATTATTATTATTATTACTATCCACAAGTTGTAGTTCACTGCCTCGCAGGGACACTGGAACCAGACAGGTTCAAGATATGTCCTATTTCCAGGGCCTTGGATTTCAGTGTGAATTTCCTACGTATATTTTCCGGTGCTGTGTTTTTTATTTATTTTTCAGTGCCTCCAGCTCCATTTCCATTTTCTTTAGGCATTGTGAGTGTTTTTCCTTCTCCATTGCTGATTCATTGCTCCATTGAAGCCACCTGTCCAGTCTGCATCGTTAGCTCAGTCTCCACCCACCGCAGCTTGAATCAGAGCGGCTTTTCTCCCTTCGATTTTTGCATTGCCACTTGAGCTGTGTTCTTTGCGTTTAGTTACCTTAGTCACCTTGGTTATCTTGTGTGGACAGCATGGTAGTAGTTGCTTTGTTTGAAGCCGACAGCAGCTATTTCTGTAAGCCTCAGGCTCTGTAAATCTCAGGGCATTTATGAAGCATGTAAGTGTCTTTATGTGTCAGATTTGGAAAATAATGTGTTTAATCAAAATATATAACAGTGATGGAGGTATATTGAGAGAGTGGTTTGTTTAACACTTCAGCACCCCTGTTCATTGAAATGTATTCCAGGTGGTTACCTAAAGCTGGTTGAGAGAATGCCAAGAGTTAGCAAAGCTGTCATCAAGGCAGAGGGTGGCTACTTCTTTGTAAAACATATTTAGATTTATTGTAACACATTTTTGGGGGGTTACTACATGATTCCATATGTGTTATTTCATAGATACGATGTCTTCACTAATATTCTACAATGTAGAAAATAGTAAGAAATAAAGAAAAACCCTGAACTGAGAAGGTGTGTCCAAAACTCTTGACTGGTACTGTTTGTCTAAAAGACACAAGTGGATTCAGAATGTCAGGATATGATGCATATCCACAAAACTCCAAATATGCATTGGACATGGTCTATATTCTGTAGAATATGAAAAACATGTAAAGATATCCCCTGATATGAGCCTTTTTCCTTCAGTGAAATGGATTGATACAGTAGAACAGAGCGATGAAGGCAGCGATGAAGGCATAATGTCTGATCAATTGGACTGATTAATATGCTACTGTAGCAGCAGAGCCCAGACATATGCTGTGACAGGACACTCCACTAGCGGAGACAGGGACAGCAAGGAGAGGGGAGGCTCGTAAAAACGATTTATGTTCAGCTTTAAATCCATCCCTCTCTCGAATCACCCACCCACAGTTTGAGACTGAGAGGACTGATTGACTGAGCATTAGATAGACGGAAGGCCTGGCTAGAGAACGATAGGAGAGCCTTAGATAGACGGAAGGCTTAGCTTAGCTTCCAGGAGAGCTGAACACAACATTTAGCTTAGCTAAGTTAGCCAACAGTTAGGACTAACTGAGCATTATTACAAGATCTATCTAGCGAATGAGTTAGCTTCCAGAGAGTGAATAAAACGCTCATTCAGATAGCTGTCAGACACCAACGTCTCAGTCAGATAGCTGTAATGGGAGGTGATGGGAGAAATGGGAGGTAATGGGAGGTGATGGGAGGTGATGGGAAGTAATGGGAGGTGATGGGAAGTAATGGGAGGTGATGGGAAGTAATGGGAGGTGATGGGAGGTGATGGGAAGTAATGGGAGGTAATGGGAGGTGATGGGAAGTAATGGGAGGTGATGGGAGGTAATGGGAGGTGATGGGAGGTAATGGGAGGTGATGGGAAGTAATGGGAGGTAATGGGAAGTAATGGGAGGTAATGGGAGGTGATGGGAGAAAATGGGAGGTGATGGGAGGTGATGGGAAGTAATGGGAGGTAATGGGAAGTAATGGGAGGTAATGGGAGCTGAATATCAAGTGTTTTAGGTTTATTTATTTAGGTGTGTGCCATTTTACGAGAGACATTATGAGTTTTGAACTAGGACGTTTTAAAAAAAAAATATTTTACCTTTATTTAACCAGGCAAGTCAGTTAAGAACACATTCTTATTTTCAATGACGGCCTGGGAACAGTGGGTTAACTGCCTGTTCAGGGGCAGAACGACAGATTTGTACCTTGTCAGCTCGGGGGTTTGAACTCACAATCTTGCGGTTACTAGTCCAACGCTCTAACCACTAGGCTACGCTGCCACCCCAATTAACCCAAAACCCATTATGACTTTTTAACTAGGACTTAACACATAAGGGGTCCCAGCTACATAACAAATGGTCGTTTTGTTCGATAAGGTCCTTCCTTATATCCCAAAAAAGTCTGTTTAGTTGGCGCGCTTGATTCAGTAATCCACCGGTTTCCCTCGTTCAAAATGCATACAATGGAATCCCAAAAGTTACCAATTAACTTCGTCCAAACAAGTCAAACAACGTTTCTAATCAATCCTCAGGTACCCTAATATGTAAATAAAACTCATATGTAAATAATTCCCCTAATATGTAAATAATTCCCCTAATATGTAAACAATTCCCCTAATATGTAAATAATTACCCTAATATGTAAATAATTACCCTAATATGTAAATAAACGATACAATTTAAGACGGAGAATAGTATGTTCACTACCGGAGATAAATAAGGAAGTGCGCACCCTCATCCACGCCCTCATCCACGCTCTCATCCACGCGCGCCACAAGACTACAGCCAAAATGGGAGACACCTAGAAAAACTAAAAATTAAAGCTCATTTTTTTAAAAGCAAGCCTGAAACTCTTTCTGAAGACTGTTGACATCTCGTGGAAGCCCTAGGAACTGCAATCTCGGAGGTATTCCCATAGACAGCCATTTCAATGAGTGGTGACCTAAAAAAAAAAATCCAGATTGATTCTCGCCTGCCATATCAGTTCTGTTATACTCACAGACATTATTTTAACAGTCTTAGAAACTTCAGAGTGTTTTATATCCAATACTACCAATTATATGCATATCCTAGCTTTTGGGCCTGAGTAAAAGGCAGTTCTACCTCATGTCTACCCCATGTCTACCTCATGTCTACCTCATGTCTACCTCATGTCCACCCCATGTCTACACCATGTCTACCTCATGTCTACCTCATGTCTACCTCATGTCTACCTCATGTCTACCCTATGTGAAGCCCAATCCCTGTTATCACGATCATTACAGTATATGAGGAGCGCTAGTTCAGAGCAATCATGACAGCCACGACCGTTTAACCCTTTGACCCTGCCCGTAGCTCTGCTTTCGGGTTCCAGGTCAGAGACAGCTCGACATGGACCCCACAGCATAGTGCTGTGTGTGGATTATGGACATGCTCTTTTACAGATTCATCCACGTGATTGGACTCTGTGACATTTCTGACATCACTCATTCCCCACTGCGTCATAACACGCACACGCATGCACACACACACACGCGCGCGCGCTCACACGCACACACACAAACACACACACACACATTCTTGTATAACTAACCTTGTGGGGGGGGGGCACAATTCAATCCCGTTCAAAATCCTATTTTACCGAAAACCTAAACCCTAACTCACACACGTGTATTATGAGTGTCGTTGTTATGATGTTGGAGTGGACTGTAGTCCATTGGTAATGTATTAAATACCTATTGAGTCGCACAATTGACTTCTGTAGCTCAGTTGGTAGAGCATGGCGCTTGTAACGCCAGGGTAGTGGGTTCGATTCCCGGGACCACCCATACGTAGAATGTATGTACACATGACTGTAAGTCGCTTTGGATAAAAGCGTCTGCTAAATGGCATATATTATTATTATTATTATTACCACCGAAATGTGTCTTCTACATTTAAAATCAGAGAGGTGTTTGTGTGTTTTGCGAGGGGGGCAGCCTTATTCGACGTCCACATCATCGGCGTCAGTGAACAGTTGTTGTTGGGGGGTTAACTGACCATGGCACAAGGGCAGAACAGCAGATGTTTATACCTTGCTGACTATGGGATTTAAACCAGCGACTGTTTTGGTTTACTGGCCCAACGCTCTAACCACTAGGCTACCTGCTGGTTACTGGCCCAACACTCTAACTACAAGGCTACCTGCTGGTTACTGGCCCAACGCTCTAACAACTAGGCTACCTGCTGGTTACTGGCCCAACGCTCTAACCACAAGGCTACCTGCTGGTTACTGGCCCAACGCTCTAACAACTAGGCTACCTGCTGGTTACTAGTCCAACGCTCTAACAACTAGGCTACCTGCTGGTTACTGGCCCAACACTCTAACTACAAGGCTACCTGCTGGTTACTGGCCCAACGCTCTAACAACTAGGCTACCTGCTGGTTACTGGCCCAACACTCTAACCACTAGGCTACCTGCTGGTTACTGGCCCAACGCTCTAACCACTAGGCTACCTGCTAGTTACTGGCCCAACACTCTAACCACTAGGCTACCTGCTGGTTACTGACCCAACACTCTAACCACTAGGCTACCTGCTGGTTACTGGCCCAACACTCTAACCACTAGGCTACCTGCTGGTTACTAGTCCAACGCTCTAACTACTAGGCTACCTGCTGGTTACTGGCCCAACACTGTAACCACTAGGCTACCTGCTGGTTACTGGTCCAACACTCTAACCACTAGGCTACCTGCTAGTTACTGGCCCAACACTCTAACCACTAGGCTACCTGCTAGTTACTGGCCCAATACTCTAACCACTAGGCTACCTGCTGGTTACTGACCCAACACTCTAACCACTAGGCTGCCTGCTGGTTACTGGCCCAACATTCTAACCACTAGGCTACCTGCTGGTTACTGACCCAACACTCTAACCACTAGGCTACCTGCTGGTTACTGACCCAACATTCTAACCACTAGGCTACCTGCTGGTTACTGACCCAACACTCTAACCACTAGGCTGCCTGCTGGTTACTGGCCCAACATTCTAACCACTAGGCTACCTGCTGGTTACTGACCCAACATTCTAACCACTAGGCTACCTGCTGGTTATTGACCCAACACTCTAACCACTAGGCTGCCTGCTGGTTACTGGCCCAACATTCTAACCACTAGGCTACCTGCTGGTTACTGACCCAACACTCTAACCACTAGGCTGCCTGCTGGTTACTGGCCCAACATTCTAACCACTAGGCTGCCTGCTGGTTACTGGCCCAACATTCTAACCACTAGGCTACCTGCTGGTTACTGACCCAACACTCTAACCACTAGGCTACCTGCTGGTTACTAGTCCAACGCTCTAACTACTAGGCTACCTGCTGGTTACTGGCCCAACACTGTAACCACTAGGCTACCTGCTAGTTACTGGCCCAATACTCTAACCACTAGGCTACCTGCTGGTTACTGACCCAACACTCTAACCACTAGGCTGCCTGCTGGTTACTGGCCCAACATTCTAACCACTAGGCTACCTGCTGGTTACTGACCCAACACTCTAACCACTAGGCTACCTGCTGGTTACTGGCCCAACATTCTAACCACTAGGCTACCTGCTGGTTACTGACCCAACACTCTAACCACTAGGCTGCCTGCTGGTTACTGGCCCAACATTCTAACCACTAGGCTACCTGCTGGTTACTGACCCAACACTCTAACCACTAGGCTACCTGCTGGTTACTGGCCCAACATTCTAACCACTAGGCTACCTGCTGGTTACTGACCCAACACTCTAACCACTAGGCTGCCTGCTGGTTACTGGCCCAACATTCTAACCACTAGGCTACCTGCTGGTTACTGACCCAACATTCTAACCACTAGGCTACCTGCTGGTTATTGACCCAACACTCTAACCACTAGGCTGCCTGCTGGTTACTGGCCCAACATTCTAACCACTAGGCTACCTGCTGGTTACTGACCCAACACTCTAACCACTAGGCTGCCTGCTGGTTACTGGCCCAACATTCTAACCACTAGGCTGCCTGCTGGTTACTGGCCCAACATTCTAACCACTAGGCTACCTGCTGGTTACTGACCCAACACTCTAACCACTAGGCTACCTGCTGGTTACTAGTCCAACGCTCTAACTACTAGGCTACCTGCTGGTTACTGGCCCAACACTGTAACCACTAGGCTACCTGCTAGTTACTGGCCCAATACTCTAACCACTAGGCTACCTGCTGGTTACTGACCCAACACTCTAACCACTAGGCTGCCTGCTGGTTACTGGCCCAACATTCTAACCACTAGGCTACCTGCTGGTTACTGACCCAACACTCTAACCACTAGGCTACCTGCTGGTTACTGGCCCAACATTCTAACCACTAGGCTACCTGCTGGTTACTGACCCAACACTCTAACCACTAGGCTGCCTGCTGGTTACTGACCCAACATTCTAACCACTAGGCTACCTGCTGGTTATTGACCCAACACTCTAACCACTAGGCTGCCTGCTGGTTACTGGCCCAACATTCTAACCACTAGGCTACCTGCTGGTTACTGACCCAACACTCTAACCACTAGGCTGCCTGCTGGTTACTGGCCCAACATTCTAACCACTAGGCTGCCTGCTGGTTACTGGCCCAACATTCTAACCACTAGGCTACCTGCTGGTTACTGACCCAACACTCTAACCACTAGGCTACCTGCTGGTTACTGGCCCAGCATTCTAACCACTAGGCTACCTGCTGGTTACTGACCCAACACTCTAACCACTAGGCTACCTGCTGGTTACTGGCCCAACATTCTAACCACTAGGCTGCCTGCTGGTTACTGGCCCAACATTCTAACCACTAGGCTACCTGCTGGTTACTGACCCAACACTCTAACCACTAGGCTGCCTGCTGGTTACTGGCCCAACATTCTAACCACTAGGCTGCCTGCTGGTTACTGGCCCAACATTCTAACCACTAGGCTACCTGCTGGTTACTGACCCAACACTCTAACCACTAGGCTGCCTGCTGGTTACTGACCCAACACTCTAACCACTAGGCTACCTGCTGGTTACTGACCCAACACTCTAACCACTAGGCTGCCTGCTGGTTACTGGCCCAACATTCTAACCACTAGGCTACCTGCTGGTTACTGACCCAACACTCTAACCACTAGGCTACCTGCTGGTTACTGACCCAACACTCTAACCACTAGGCTGCCTGCTGGTTACTGGCCCAACATTCTAACCACTAGGCTACCTGCTGCCCAGATCTGTTTGTGTTGTTTTGGCAACTTCATCGAATGTCATTGTCACGGTACAGCTCAGCACTAACAGATCAATAGAGTTGGCAACTCGGCACTAACAGATCAATAGAGTTGGCAACTCGGCACTAACAGATCAATAGAGTTGGCAACTCGGCACTAACAGATCAATAGAGTTGGCAACTCGGCACTAACAGATCAATAGAGTTGGCAACTCGGCACTAACAGATCAGGCGGGAGATTCTCAATTGGTTATGATAACTCCTCCGTCCTCAAAGTTCAAAGTTAATCGACTAAAGGAGGCGAGGAGAGGAAATGGGAAACAAATGAGCTTTGTATGAAATTAGACTCTTTTTTGTTCACTAGTGCGTCATCAGGCAAATTACTTTTAAAGAGGAGGAATATATGTGTAAAGTGGTATAAAAAAAAGAGCCATTTAGTTAGCTGTGGCAGATATTTTACAGATAAAATGGTAAGTAGCATAATGTCCTTAAACATCTGCATGCTGATCTGAAAGGGGGTGTGGCAGATATCAAAACTCTTCTGCGAAGGACTCAGGTAAGTTAAATAAAGGTAAGATACACATGACTTTACCTGATGAAAGGAAGGGAAGCCAATTCAGCTGCTAATGAACTGACACTCTCCTCGACTACTCAGAAATACTTATCGGTTTTCGGGTCGGGGAGAAGAGAGGACGTAAGAGTTGAGGAGAGGACAGTCTTTCGCCCAAATAAGAAGCTCCCAGAGACTCAGGCTGGTCATGTACAGGTATGGACGGTTCATGTGTTGCTCTACATACATTAACAGAGCATCATGCTGTGATGTTTTCTGCATCCCAAATGGCACGCTATTCTCTATAGGTTCTCATCACAATTCTCTAGTCTCTATGGGTCCAGGTCCCTATTCCCTATGTGTCCTGGTTCCTATTCCCTATGGGTCCTGGTCTCTATTCCCTATAGGTCCTGGTCCTTATTTCATATTCCCTATGGGTCCTGGTCCCTATTCTCTATAGGTTCTCATCACAATTCTCTAGTCTCTATGGGTCCAGGTCCCTATTCCCTATGTGTCCTGGTTCCTATTCCCTATGGGTCCTGGTCTCTATTCCCTATAGGTCCTGGTCCTTATTTCATATTCCCTATGGGTCCTGGTCCCTATTCTCTATAGGTTCTCATCACAATTCTCTAGTCTCTATGTGTCCTGGTCCCTATTCTCTACAGGTCCTGGTCCCTATTCCCTATAGTTTCTCATCACAATTCTCTAGTCTCTATGGGTCCTGGTCCCTATTCTCTACGGGTCCTGGTTCCTATTCCCTATAGGTCCTGGTTCCTATTCCCTATAGGCCCTGGTTCCTATTCCCTATAGGTCCTGGTTCCTATTCCCTATGGGTCCTGGTCCCTATTCCCTATAGGTCCTGGTTCCTATTCCCTATAGGCCCTGGTTCCTATTCCCTATAGGTCATGGTTCCTATTCCCTATAGGTCCTGGTTCCTATTCCCTATAGGCCCTGGTTCCTATTCCCTATAGGTCCTGGTTCCTATTCCCTATAGGCCCTGGTTCCTATTCCCTATAGGTCATGGTTCCTATTTCCTATGTGTCCTGGTCCCTTTCTTTCTCTCTGTCTCGCTCTCCCTATTTCTCTCTCCCCCACCGTCTCTCTCTCTCTCTCTGAAGGACCATGTTACAGTGAACATGTTTTCATTTTAGGACGTTACTGGCGGTCTTATGTGATGGGAATGCGGTATGATTGTCTCGTGAGTCTCTCGTCCCAAATGGCACCTTGTCCCTATAGGGCAGTGGGCCCTGGGGTCAACTAGTGCAGTATAAAGGGAATAGGGTCCCATTTGGGAAGGAGCCCGTGCCAGTTGGCTTTCTCCAGTGTTGTGCAGTCGGCAGAAGCTGTTGAAGCAGACCCAGACAGCTGAAAAGGGCACAGTCATCAGTGGAGGTTGAGATCCACAGGACGTGACAACACTTCATAATGCACAGGCGCCCACAGAGTCATTAACACGGGGGTCAGGTTGGCTCCACTATCGCAGTCCTCAGACAGACACATAGACAATACTGTTATCTATCTATCTGTCTTTCTCTCACGGTCTCTCTCAATTTCAACTTCAATGTAAGGGTTTTATTGGCCTGAGAAACATATGTTAACATTGCCAAAGCAAGTGAAGTAGATCATTTTTATTGTTAATTTAATTTCTGTTTGTTAACAGTAAACATTACATTCACAAAAGTTCCAAAATAATAAAGACATTTCAAATGCCATACTACGTCTATATACAGTGTTGTAATTATGAGCAAATAATTTAAGTATAAAAGTCTCCCTCCCTCCCTCCCTCCCTCCCTCCCTCAGCCCTTGCCTTGACAGGAAGCCAGTGTAGGGAGGCTAGCACTGGAGTAATATGATCAAATTTTCTGGTTCTAGTCAGGATTCTAGCAGCCGTATTTAGCACTAACTGAAGTTTATTTAGTGCTTTATCCGGGTAGCCGGAAAGTAGAGCATTGCAGTAGTCTAACATAGAAGTGACAAAAGCATGGATTCATTTTTCTGCATCATTTTTGGACAGAAAGTTTCTGATTTTTGCAATGTTATGTAGATGGAAAAAAGCTGTCCTTGAAATGGTCTTGATATGTTCTTCAAAAGAGAGATCAGGGTCCAGAGTAACGCCGAGGTCCTTCACAGTTTTATTTGAGACGACTGTACAACCATTAAGATTAATTGTCAGATTCAACAGAAGATCTCTTTTTTCTTGGGACCTAGAACAAGCATCTCTGTTTTGTCCGAGTTTAAAAGTAGAACGTTTGCAGCCATCCACTTCCTTATGTCTGAAACACAGGCTTCTAGCGAGGGCAATTTTGGGGCTTCACCATGTTTCATTGAAATGTACAGCTGTGTGTCATCCGCATAGCAGTGAAAGTAAACATTATGTTTTCGAATGACATCCCCAAGAGGTAAAATATATAGTGAAAACAATAGTAATCAATAGTAATCGGTCACATGGTTATCAGATGTTATCGGTCACATGGTTAGCAGATGTTAATGGTCACATGGTTAGCAGATGTCATTGGTCATGTCATGACGTTGGCCTGGGGGGTAGGTTTATGACAGTCATAAATAGCTCTTCCACCCTTTTTCCTCTCTCTACCCTACTGAGGTTACATTTGCAAACACCTTGGTTAATTAACATAGAGATTCTGGGAACATCAGAAGGTGGGGAGAAATGAACTATATTCTGATAATCCAACCAATTGAACATATGCAGTGGTATTTAATGAATATGATGTCAGTTCGGTTGTCATCTGAGACCTTCTCATCAATGATAAGATGACATGAACTCTACAGTGGAAAGTCTACACATCAGAGTTATCGGATTCACATGGAATTGTTGTTCAATTTAAATGTTTGAATATGAAATAATTTGTGATGGGATGAAATGTAATTTTAGCTTCTAAAATGTGAGATGTGGGTTTTCATAGTTGCTCACTCAGTGGCCCGCCTCACTGAAGCGACAAGGGCTATAAAACTTTTCAAACACACCCCCCTCTCCCTTCCTATATAAAGCATTGACAACAATAGAACTTCCTGTTCCGATGAGGTAGGATGACGATCCTATGTCAGAATAGTTCAGAAAATAACTACAGGACGAAGCCAACATCAGCAGGAGCTTTGGTTGCGAATGGTATAAACTTTGAACGCTCATTCACTACAGAAGTGATACCTCCTCATTTGAACATCTTGGCCATGTTCTGTTATAATCTCCACCCGGCACAGCCAGAAGAGGACTGGCCACCCCACATATGCTCTCTCTAATTCTCTCTTTCTTTCTCTCTCTCTCTCGGAGGACCTGAGCCCAAGGGCCGTGCCCCAGGACTACCTGACATGATGACTCCTTGCTGTCCCCAGTCCACCTGGCCGTGCTGCTGCTCCAGTTTCAACTGTTCTGCCTTATTATTATTCGACCATGCTGGTCATTTATGAACATTTTAACATCTTGGCCATGTTCTGTTATAATCTCCACCCGGCACAGTCAGAAGAGGACTGGCCACCCCACATAGCCTGGTTCCTCTCTAGGTTTCTTCCTAGGTTTTGGCCTTTCTAGGGAGTTTTTCCTAGCCACCGTGCTTCTACACCTGCATTGCTTGCTGTTTGGGGTTTTAGGCTGGGTTTCTGTACAGCACTTTGAGATATCAGCTGATGTACGAAGGGCTATATAAATAAATTCAATTTGATTTGATTTGATTTGACCTCCTAGCTGTTGAGTTAGCGACCGCAGCTGCAAACGCAGGTTAGGAAGGAACAGACAGAGTATACCGTCTATCACACAGCAACGTTACTACAACGTATCCAATTGACAACCAGAGACATTCTTCAAAGGATAGATGACTCGGTTTGGCAACACGGTCTTCCACCTACCACCAACCTACTGAAATGCATCTCAGAGTAAATATTTATTGCATTTTCCTTTTCCAAATGGGCGGTAATTTAGAATGCATAAGATACTATCGTATTTACGATAGCATAGCTGAATGAATGCATAAGATAGGGGCGGCAGCGTAGCCTAGTGGTTAGAGCGTTGGACTAGTAACCGGAAGGTTGCGAGTTCAAACCCCCCAGCTGACAAGGTACAAATCTGTCGTTCTGCCCCTGAACAGGCAGTTAACCCACTGTTCCCAGGCCGTCATTGAAAATAAGAATGTGTTCTTAACTGACTTGCCTGGTTAAATAAAGGTAAAAAAAATAAATGTAAAACATTTTTTTTAAATAGCTGAATGAATGCATAAGATACTGTATTTACGATAGCACAGCTTCGCCTTTGTTCCTGTCTTCCCGCTCTTTCACTCAACCCAGCCCCTTTTCCTTTGTTCCTCAGTCTTCCCGCTCTTTCACTCAACCCAGCCCCTTTTGCTTTGTGTAACAAGCTGTCATATCTGTTCCGCCCACTAGGGACGTTTTCATTTATGACGTAAAGAATTATCCAGGTATAATTCATTCTTTGTATATGTAAATCTGTGTGATTGGTTAGGTATTTAGTAAATAAATAATTAAACCCAGTCTTGCATTGCTGATTCAAATTGTTAGCCAGGGTTCTTGCAGATAACCAAGAATTTACAACTTTCAGATTATGCTATTGATGTAAAATAATTCTAGGTCTTTAAGAGTTTATTCGGAAGATGACAGCTCTATAAATAGTATTTTGTGGTGCCCGACTCTCTAGTTAATTACATATACATGATTAGCTCAATCAGAGGATATTAATTACGGAGACATTATTTCATAGAATAGCAAGTCATATCACGTAATACGGCATAGCCATATGCCGACAGTCACATGGTTACCAGATGTTAATGGTCACATGGTTACCAGATGTTATTGGTCACATGGTTAGCAGATGTTATTGGTCACATGGTTAGCAGATGTCATTGGTCACATGGTTAGCAGATGTCATCGGTCACATGGTTAGCAGATGTCATTGGTCACATGGTTAGCAGATGTTATTGGTCACATGGTTAGCAGATGTCATTGGTCACATGGTTAGCAGATGTTATCGGTCACATGGTTAGCAGATGTCATTGGTCACATGGTTAGCAGATGTTATCGGTCACATGGTTAGCAGATGTTATTGGTCACATGGTTAGCAGATGTAATCGGTCACATGGTTAGCAGATGTCATTAATATCTAACAGGTAGTATCTAACAGGTAATATCTAACAGGTAATATCTAACAGGTAATATCTAACAGGTAATATCTAACAGGTAGTATCTACCAGGGAATATCTAACAGGTAATATCTAACAGGTAATATCTAACAGGTAATATCTAACAGGTAGTATCTAACAGGTAATATCTAACAGGTAATATCTAACAGGTAATATCTAACAGGTAGTATCTAACAGGTAATGTCTAACAGGTAGTATCTAACAGGTAATATCTAACAGGTAATATCTAACAGGTAGTATCTAACAGGTAATATCTAACAGGTAATATCTAACAGGTAGTATCTACCAGGGAATATCTAACAGGTAATATCTAACAGGTAATATCTAACAGGTAATATCTAACAGGTAATATCTAACAGGTAGTATCTAACAGGTAATATCTAACAGGTAATATCTAACAGGTAATATCTAACAGGTAGTATCTAACAGGTAATGTCTAACAGGTAGTATCTAACAGGTAATATCTAACAGGTAATATCTAACAGGTAGTATCTAACAGGTAATATCTAACAGGTAATATCTAACAGGTAGTATCTACCAGGGAATATCTAACAGGTAATATCTAACAGGTAATATCTAACAGGTAATATCTAACAGGTAGTATCTAACAGGTAATATCTAACAGGTAATATCTAACAGGTAATATCTAACAGGTAGTATCTAACAGGTAATGTCTAACAGGTAGTATCTAACAGGTAATATCTAACAGGTAATATCTAACAGGTAATATCTAACAGGTAATATCTAACAGGTAGTATCTAACAGGTAGTATCTAACAGGTAATATCTAACAGGTAATATCTAACAGGTAGTAACTAACAGGTAATATCTAACAGGTAATATCTAACAGGTAATATCTAACAGGTAATATCTAACAGGTAATATCTAAGAGGTAGTATCTAACAGGTAATATCTAACAGGTAATATCTAACAGGTAATATCTAACAGGTAATATCTAACAGGTAATATCTAACAGGTAGTATCTAACAGGTAATATCTAAACAGGTAATATCTAACAGGTAGTATCTAACAGGTAATATCTAACAGGTAGTATCTAACAGGTAATATCTAACAGGTAATATCTAACAGGTAGTATCTAACAGGTAATATCTAACAGGTAATATCTAACAGGTAATATCTAACAGGTAATATCTAACAGGTAATATCTAACAGGTAGTATCTAACAGGTAATATCTAACAGGTAGTATCTAACAGGTAATACCTAACAGGTAATATCTAACAGGTAATATCTAACAGGTAATATCTAACAGGTAATATCTAACAGGTAATATCTAACAGGTAATATCTAACATGTAGTATCTAACAGGTAGTATCTAACAGGTAGTATCTAACAGGTAATATCTAAAAGGTAATATCTAACAGGTAATATCTAACAGGTAGTATCTAACAGGTAATATCTAACAGGTAATATCTAACAGGTAATATCTAACAGGTAATATCTAACAGGTAGTATCTAACAGGTAATATCTAACAGGTAATATCTAACAGGTAATATCTAACAGGTAATATCTAACAGGTAATATCTAACAGGTAGTATCTAACAGGTAGTATCTAACAGGTAGTAAGTATGTAACAGGTAATATCTAACAGGTAATATCTAACAGGTAGTATATAGCAGGTAATATCTAACAGGTAATATCTAACAGGTAATATCTAACAGGTAATATCTAACAGGTAATATCTAACAGGTAGTATCTAACAGGTAGTATCTAACAGGTAATATCTAACAGGTAGTATCTAACAGGTAATATCTAACAGCTAGCATGGCTGTAACTGGAACCTACAGTGTGACTGACCCCTGACCCTGTAATGTCTCTCTGACATATCATCAATAGATACGTGAATCTTGTTATACCCTTTAACTCCCTTTAGTGTGGCAAGCTTTTAGATGTATATCGTAATGTCTTTTCAAATCCCATTGGAAACACAAATATAGCCCTGTTTTGAAAACCCACTGTTCAGTAAGGACATTAACTGAGGAGAACAAAAGCTCTTGGGGTCCTTATATCTCCATTCAACCAGCCCCAGGGAGCAACAACAAACATCGGCTCTGCTATTCACCGGTCTAATTCAATCTGTTTTATAAGCACACCAGGAATCAGCTGTGTGTGTGCGTGTGTGTGTTTTAACACACTCTGTTGATCCATTGTATTAGAGTTGTCCTGAAGGGGAAACTGATCGATAAGAAACCCTTCTACTGTCTGAGGGAATAAAGGATGTCAGGCGATAAAATAACCATTCTTCCACATAATGACCACTCATACTTCCACGAGACGCCCCTTTAAGAAAGGATGTCAGGGGACATAATATCCACTCATACTTCCACAAGACGCCCCTTTAAGAAAGGATGTCAGGGGACATAATAACTACTCTTCCACAAGACACCCCTTTAAGAAAGGATGTCAGGGGACATAATAACTACTCTTCCACAAGACACCCCTTTAAGAAAGTATGTCAGGGGACATAATAACTACTCTTCCACAAGACGCCCCTTTAAGAAAGTATGTCAGGGGACAAAATAACTACTCTTCCACAAGACGCCCCTTTAAGAAAGTATGTCAGGGGACATAATAACCACTCTTCCACAAGACGCCCCTTTAAGAAAGTATGTCAGGGGACATAATAACCACTCTTCCACAAGACGCCCCTTTAAGAAAGTATGTCAGGGGACATAATAACCACTCTTCCACAAGACGCCCCTTTAAGAAAGTATGTCAGGGGACATAATAACTACTCTTCCACAAGATGCCCCTTTAAGAAAGTATGTCAGGGGACATAATAACTACTCTTCCACAAGATACCCCTTTAAGAAAGTATGTCAGGGGACAAAATAACTACTCTTCCACAAGATGCCCCTTTAAGAAAGTATGTCAGGGGACATAATAACTACTCTTCCACAAGACGCCCCTTTAAGAAAGTATGTCAAGGGACATAATAACTACTCTTCCACAAGACGCCCCTTTAAGAAAGTATGTCAGGGGACAAAATAACTACTCTTCCACAAGATGCCCCTTTAAGAAAGTATGTCAGGGGACATAATAACTACTCTTCCACAAGACGCCCCTTTAAGAAAGTATGTCAGGGGACATAATAACCACTCTTCCACAAGACACCCCTTTAAGAAAGTATGTCAGGGGACATAATAACTACTCTTCCACAAGACGCCCCTTTAAGAAAGTATGTCAGGGGACATAATAACTACTCTTCCACAAGATGCCCCTTTAAGAAAGTATGTCAGGGGACATAATAACTACTCTTCCACAAGATGCCCCTTTAAGAAAGTATGTCAGGGGACATAATAACTACTCTTCCACAAGACGCCCCTTTAAGAAAGTATGTCAGGGGACATAATAACTACTCTTCCACAAGACACCCCTTTAAGAAAGTATGTCAGGGGACATAATAACTACTCTTCCACAAGATGCCCCTTTAAGAAAGTATGTCAGGGGACATAATAACTACTCTTCCACAAGACGCCCCTTTAAGAAAGTATGTCAGGGGACATAATAACTACTCTTCCACAAGACGCCCCTTTAAGAAAGTATGTCAGGGGACATAATAACTACTCTTCCACAAGATGCCACATTACAGGAAAGCTTGGGCATAGCTGTCTTTGTAATTTGTCTTATTTGCAAATAACAAATAAATGATTCACAGAAGCTGCTCAATGAATATTATGTCAGAAGCATTCAGAATGCTTGGTTTTATAAACACTAACGGCTAAAGGCTAACGGCTAATTGATAGGGACGGTTGGAAGATGATGTTCCATCTCTTTAGTGTGTTCTCTTGTCTCTCTAATGTGTTAATGTGACATTAGGGCCGTGGCAGTGGTTTTTCTGTAGGTTATTGTCATGCAAAAGAATGTTGGTCTCATGGTAATTGACCGTTAGTAAACATAAACAAGTTTCGTATCTCCAGTCCTCCAGTTTATTTATTTATTTTACCTTCATTTAACTAAGTCAGTTAGGAACAAATTCTTATTTTCAATGACGGCCTGGGTTAACTACCTGTTCAAGGGCAGAACGACAGATTTGTACCTTGTCAGCTTGGGGATTTGACCTTACAACCTTTCGGTTACTAGTCCAACGCTCTAACCACTAGGATACCCTGCCGCCTCTACACTCTAACCACTAGGCTACCCTGCCGCCTCTACACTCTAACCACTAGGCTACCCTGCCGCCTCTACACTCTAACCACTAGGCTACCCTGCCGCCTCTACACTCTAACCACTAGGCTACCCTGCCGCCTCTACACTCTAACCGCTACCCTGCCGCCTCTACACTCTAACCACTAGGCTACCCTGCCGCCTCTACACTCTAACCACTAGGCTATCCTGCCGCCTCTACACTCTAACCACTAGGCTACCCTGCCTCCTCTACACTCTAACCACTAGGCTACCCTGCCGCCCCTACACTCTTACCACTAGGCTACCCTGCCGCCTCTACACTCTAACCACTAGGCTACCCTGCCGCCCCTACACTCTTACCACTAGGCTACCCTGCCGCCTCTACACTCTAACCACTAGGCTACCCTGCCGCCCCTACACTCTAACCACTAGGCTACCCTGCCGCCTCTACACTCTAACCACTAGGCTACCCTGCCGCCTCTACACTCTAACCACTAGGCTACCTGCCTCCTCTACACTCTAACCACTAGGCTACCTGCCTCCTCTACACTCTAACCACTAGGCTACCCTGCCGCCCCTACACTCTAACCACTAGGCTACCTGCCTCCTCTACACTCTAACCACTAGGCTACCCTGCCGCCTCTACACTCTAACCACTAGGCTACCTGCCTCCTCTACACTCTAACCACTAGGCTACCTGCCTCCTCTACACTCTAACCACTAGGCTACCTGCCTCCTCTACACTCTAACCACTAGGCTACCTGCCTCCTCTACACTCTAACCACTAGGCTACCCTGCCGCCTCTACACTCTAACCACTAGGCTACCTGCCTCCTCTACACTCTAACCACTAGGCTACCCTGCCGCCCCAATCCATGTGTACAAGCCGAATGATGCTTGCATTTGCATCTACATGTAACCTAAATCAATTTAATATATACAGCATCACAATAAATCCAATATTTATGTTAGTCAGGTCTAAAGAAACATTATCATATGAATGAAATGTATTTCAGAAGAACAGAATATGAGTTGGTCTATTGTGTGTTATCTGGCTATGAGCTATGCCATAGGATGTCGGCTTATTCATTTAGCAGACAAGATATGCTTATAAGTCCAGTGCCATTATTTTATATTATATGATTTTATAGTGAGACGAGTATAAGTGAACTTAGCTGAATAAAATAGAAAGGATATTTTTCCCATTCCAGAGCGAGTGCGCATATGAAGTATCTATGCTGAGCGTAAAAGGGATCATTTGAAACAGATTCAGAGTTATTTTAGAAATGATACAAACCTTCGAATCTGTTAGAAATCAGAACATCCGAATAAGGCTGCATTTGGAAAGTATTCAGACCCCTTGACTTTTCCACACCTTGTTTTTTGTTACATTACAGCCTTATTCTAAAATGGATTAAATTAAATTAAATCCTCAGCAATCTACACATAATACCTGAAAATGACAAAGCAAAAAATGTTTTTTTTTACATTTTTTAATTTTTGCAAATGTATTAAAAAGGTTCAAGGTTCACCTGATTTACAGAATTATTCAGACCCTTTGATATGAGACTCCAAATTGAGCTCAGGTGCATCCTGTTTCCATTGATCATCCTTGAGATATTTCTAGTCAAGATTGATGGAAATATGACCAGAGCAAAGTACAGAGAGATCCTTGTTGAAAACCTGCTCCAGAGCGCTCAGGACCTCAGACTGGGGCGAAGTTTCACCTTCCAGGAGGACAACGACCCTAAGCACACAGACAAGACAATACAGGAGTGGCTTCGGGACAAGTCTCTGAATGTCATTGAGAGCCCGGACTTGAACCCGATCAAACATCTCTGGAGAGACTTGAAAATAGCTGTGCAGCGATGCTCCCCATCCAACCTGACAGAGCTTGAGAGGATCTGCAGAGAAGAATGGGAGAAACTACCCAAATACAGGTGTGCCAAGCTTGTAGCGTCAGACCCAAGAAAACTTGAGGCTGTAATCTCTGCCAAAGGTGCTTCAACAAAGTACTGAGTAAAGGTTCTGAATACTGATGGAAATGTGATATTTCAGTTTTTTACTTGTAATACATTTGAAAATATTTATAAAAACCTGTTTTTGCTTTGCCAATATGGGGTATTGCGTGTCGATTGTTGAGGAGGGAATAAATAATTTAATAAATGTTATAATAAAGTTGTAATGTAAATTTATTTTGTAAAAAGTCAAGTGGTCTGAATACTTTTCAAAGTCACTGTACATGTTGTATATATTCTGCTATATGTATATATATATACTGTATATGTTGTATATATTCTGCTATATGTATATATATATACTGTATATGTTGTATATATGCTGCTATATGTATATATATATATACTGTATATATGCTGCTATATGTATATATATACTGTATATGTTGTATATATGTATATATATACTGTATATGTTGTATATATGCTGCTATATGTATATATATATATACTGTATATATGCTGCTATATGTATATATATACTGTATATGTTGTATATATGTATATATATACTGTATATGTTGTATATATGTATATATATACTGTATATGTTGTATATATTCTGCTATATATATATATATACTGTATATGTTTTATATATGTATATATATACTGTATATGTTGTATATATGCTGCTATATGTATATATATACTGTATATGTTGTATATATGTATATATATACTGTATATGTTGTATATATGTATATATATACTGTATATGTTGTATATATTCTGCTATATGTATATATATACTGTATATGTTGTATATATGTATATATATACTGTATATGTTGTATATATGCTGCTATATGTATATATATATATACTGTATATGTTGTATATATTCTGCTATATGTATATATATACTGTATATGTTGTATATATGTATATATATACTGTATATGTTGTATATATGCTGCTATATGTATATATATACTGTATATGTTGTATATATGCTGCTATATGTATATATATATACTGTATATGTTGTATATATGCTTCTATATATATATATATATATATATATATATATATATATATATATATATATATAGATACTGTATATGTTGTATATATGTATATATATACTGTATATGTTGTATATATGCTGCTATATGTATATATATATACTGTATATGTTGTATATATGCTTCTATATATATATATATATATATATATATATATATATATATATATATACTGTATATGTATATATATACTGTATATGTTGTATATATGCTGCTATATGTATATACATATAGCATCGCCACTCATAATATCACAGTGCACTGAGCAGTCACTCTGCACTCTAAGTAAAGATGGTTGCAATCTGACAGCATTGCCACTCATTTCTAATGTGAATAAATACACTGCTCAAAAAATAAAGGGAACACTAAAATAACACATCCTATATCTAAATGAATGAAATATTCTTATTAAATACTTTTTTCTTTACATAGTTTAATGTGCTGACAACAAAATCACACAAAAATTATCAGGTCTGGATTTGGAGTCACACTCAAAATTAAAGTGGAAAACCACTCTACAGGCTGATCCAACTTTGATGTAATGTCCTTAAAACAAGTCAAAATGAGGCTCAGTAGTGTGTGTGGCCTCCACGTGCCTGTATGACCTCCCTACAACGTCTGGGCATGCTCCTGATGAGGTGGCGGATGGTCTCCGGAGGGATCTCCTCCCAGACCTGGACTAAAGCATCCGCCAACTCCTGGACAGTCTGTGGTGCAACGTGGCGTTGGTGGATGGAGCGAGACATGATGTCCCAGATGTGCTCAATTGGATTCAGGTCTGGGGAACAGGCGGGCCAGTCCATAGCATCAATGCCTTCCTCTTGCAGGAACTGCTGACACACTCCAGCCACATGAGGTCTAGCATTGTCTTGCATTAGGAGGAACCCAGGGCCAACTGCACCAGCATATGGTCTCACAGGGGGTCTGAGGATCTCATCTCGGTACCTAATGGCACCTCTGGCGAGCACATGGAGGGCTGTGCGGCCCCCAAAAGAAATGCCACCCCACACCATGACTGACCCACCGCCAAACCGGTCATGCTGGAGGTCGTTGCAGGCAGCAAAACGTTCTCCACGGCGTCTCCAGACTCTGTCACGTCTGTCACATGTGCTCAGTGTGAACCTGCTTTCATCTGTGAAGAGCACAGGGCGCCAGTGGCGAATTTGCCAATCTTGGTGTTCTCTGGCAAATGCCAAACGTCCTGCACGGTGTTGGGCTGTAAGCACAACCCCCACCTGTGGACGCCGGGCCCTCATACCACCCTCATGGAGTCTGTTTCTGACCGTTTGAGCAGACACATGCACATTTGTGGCCTGCTGGAGGTCATTTTGCAGGGCTCTGGCAGTGCTCCTCCTGCTCCTCCTTTCACAAAGGCGGAGGTAGCGGTCCTGCTGCTGGGTTGTTGCCCTCCTACGGCCTCCTCCACGTCTCCTGATGTACTGGCCTGTCTCCTGGTAGCACCTACATGCTATGGACACTACGCTGACAGACACAGCAAACCTTCTTGCCACATTTCGCATTGATGTGCCATCCTGGATGAGTTGCACTACCTGAGCCACTTGTGTGGGTTGTAGACTCCGTCTCATGCTACCACTAGAGTGAAAGCACCGCCAGCATTCAAAAGTGACCAAAACATCAGCCAGGAAGCATAGTAACTGAGAAGTGGTCTGAGGTAACCACCTGCAGAACCACTCCTTTATTGGGGGTGTCTTGCTAATTGCCTATAATTTCCACCTGTTGTCTATTCCATTTGCACAACAGCATGTGAAATGTATTGTCAATCAGTGTTGCTTCCTAAGTGGACAGTTTGATTTCACAGAAGTGTGATTGACTTGGAGTTACATTGTGTTGTTTAAGTGTTCCCTTTATTTTTTTGAGCAGTGTATATATATATATATATATATATATATATGACTATATTCTATAGATGATTTGACAAAGTCGCAAAAAAATAAAAGTTTGTGCTTTGTTCCTTGTCTCAGGCTGCACAGTGTTTCAATCACATGTCCACTCATCACACTATTCTCAATGTAATATTTACTAATATGTACAATTACTTTAAATAGAATGGCCATGGGGGAAATACCTGACACCTGTATGCATTCGAATAGCGAATGGAGGCCTCTTTCTCGCCAGTTCGCTTTTCCATCATGCAGGGAAAACACCCATCCGTAGCACGCGCTCCAGCAGGTGTATCTCACTGATCATCCCTAAAGCCAACACCTCATTTGGCCGCCTTTCGTTCCAGTACTCTGCTGCCTGTGACTGGAACGAATTGCAAAAAATCGCTGAAGTTGGAGACTTTTATCTCCCTCACCAACTTCAAACATCAGCTATCCGAGCAGCTAACCGATCGCTGCAGCTGTACATAGTCTATAGGTAAATAGCTCACCCTTTTTCACCTACCTCATTCCCATACTGTTTTTATACTGTTTTTATTTATTTACTTTTCTGCTCTTTTGCACACCAATATCTCTACCTGTACATGCCCATCTGATCATTTATCACTCCAGTGTTAATCTGCAAAATTGTATTATTCGCCTACCTCCTCATGCCTTTTGCACACATTGTATATAGACTGCCCATTTTTTTTTTCCTACTGTGTTATTGACTTGTTAATTGTTTACTCCATGTGTAACTCTGTGTTGTCTGTTCACACTGCTATGCTTTATCTTGGCCAGGTCGCAGTTGCAAATGAGAACTTGTTCTCAACTAGCCTACCTGGTTAAATAAAGGTGTTCTCAACTAGCCTTCCTGGTTAAATAAAGGTGTTCTCAACTAGCCTTCCTGGTTAAATAAAGGTGTTCTCAACTAGCCTACCTGGTTAAATAAAGGTGTTCTCAACTAGCCTACCTGGTTAAATAAAGGTGTTCTCAACTAGCCTACCTGGTTAAATAAAGGTGTTCTCAACTAGCCTACCTGGTTAAATAAAGGTGTTCTCAACTAGCCTACCTGGTTAAATAAAGGTGTTCTCAACTAGCCTTCCTGGTTAAATAAAGGTGTTCTCAACTAGCCTACCTGGTTAAATAAAGGTGTTCTCAACTAGCCTACCTGGTTAAATAAAGGTGTTCTCAACTGGCCTACCTGGTTAAATAAAGGTGTTCTCAACTAGCCTACCTGGTTAAATAAAGGTGAAATAAAAAAAATAAAAAAAGGGTAGCCTACTCGGTTATTTCACTCAGCATGCAGCCTCTCGCTACGAGACAGGTGATATTGCCACCCCGAACTCTGTATGCCATGGGCTCACCAACCCTACTCCTGCAGCTACCCAGTACTGCAGCTACCCAGTACTGCAGCTACCCAGTGCTGTCCGTTCCTGTAGCTACCCAGTACTGTCTGTTCCTGTAGCTACCCAGTACTGTCTGTTCCTGCAGCTACCCAGTACTGTCTGTTCCTGTAGCTACCCAGTACTGCAGCTACCCAGTGCTGTCTGTTCCTGTAGCTACCCAGTACTGTCTGTTCCTGTAGCTACCCAGTGCTGTCTGTTCCTGTAGCTACCCAGTACTGTCTGTTCCTGTAGCTACCCAGTACTGTCTGTTCCTGTAGCTACCCAGTACTGCAGCTACCCAGTACTGTCTGTTCCTGTAGCTACCCAGTGCTGTCTGTTCCTGTAGCTACCCAGTACTGCAGCTACCCAGTACTGTCTGTTCCTGTAGCTACCCAGTACTGTCTGTTCCTGTAGCTACCCAGTGCTGTCTGTTCCTGTAGCTACCCAGTGCTGTCTGTTCCTGTAGCTACTCAGTGCTGTCTGTTCCTGTAGCTACCCAGTGCTGTCTGTTCCTGTAGCTACCCAGTACTGCCTGTTCCTGTAGCTTCCCAGTGCTGTCTGTTCCTGTAGCTACCCAGTACTGTCTGTTCCTGTAGCTACCCAGTGCTGTCTGTTCCTGTAGCTACCCAGTACTGTCTGTTCCTGTAGCTACCCAGTGCTGTCTGTTCCTGTAGCTACCCAGTACTGTCTGTTCCTATAGCTACCCAGTGCTGTCTGTTCCTGTAGCTACCCAGTACTGTCTGTTCCTGTAGCTACCCAGTGCTGTCTGTTCCTGCAGATACCCAGTAATGTCTGTTCCTGTAGCTACCAAGTACTGCAGATACCCAGTACTGTCTGTTCCTGCAGCTACCCAGTACTGTCTGTTCCTGCAGCTACCCAGTACTGCAGATACCCAGTACTGTCTGTTCCTGCAGCTACCCAGTGCTGTCTGTTCCTGTAGCTACCCAATGTAGCTACTGTCTGTTCCTGTAGCTACCCAGTACTGTCTGTTCCTGTAGCTACCCAGTGCTGTCTGTTCCTGTAGCTACCCAATGCTGTCTGTTCCTGTAGCTACCCAATGCTGTCTGTTCCTGTAGCTACCCAATTCTGTCTGTTCCTGCAGCTACCCAGTACTGTCTGTTCCTGCAGCTACCCAGTGCTGTCTGTTCCTGTAGCTACCCAGTGCTGTCTGTTCCTGTAGCTGCCCAGTACTGTCTGTTCCTGTAGCTACCCAGTGCTGTCTGTTCCTGTAGCTACCCAGTGCTGTCTGTTCCTGTAGCTACCCAGTACTGTCTGTTCCTGTAGCTACCCAGTACTGTCTGTTCCTGCAGCTACCCAGTGCTGTCTGTTCCTGTAGCTACCCAGTACTGTCTGTTCCTGTAGCTACCCAGTACTGTCTGTTCCTGTAGCTACCCAGTACTGTCTGTTCCTGTAGCTACCCAGTACTGTCTGTTCCTGCAGCTACCCAGTACTGTCTGTTCCTGCAGCTACCCAGTACTGTCTGTTCCTGTAGCTACCCAGTGCTGTCTGTTCCTGTAGCTACCAAGTACTGCAGCTACCCAGTACTGTCTGTTCCTGCAGCTACCCAGTACTCTATGTTCCTGTAGCTACCCAGTACTGTTTGTTCCTGTAGCTACCAAGTACTGTCTGTTCCTGCAGCTACCCAGTGCTGTCTGTTCCTGTAGCTACTCAGTACTGTCTGTTCCTGCAGCTACCCAGTACTGGCTGTTCCTGTAGCTACCAAGTACTGTCTGTTCCTGGAGCTACCCAGTACTGTCTGTTCCTGTAGCTACCAAGTACTGTCTGTTCCTGTAGCTACCCAGTACTGTCTGTTCCTGTAGCTACCCAGTACTGTCTGTTCCTGCAGCTACCCAGTGCTGTCTGTTCCTGTAGCTACTCAGTACTGTCTGTTCCTGTAGCTACCCAGTACTGCAGCTACCCAGTACTGTCTGTTCCTGTAGCTACCCAGTGCTGTCTGTTCCTGTAGCTACCCAGTACTGTCTGTTCCTGTAGCTACCCA
Source organism: Oncorhynchus keta (assembly GCF_023373465.1). Lineage (NCBI taxonomy): Eukaryota > Metazoa > Chordata > Actinopteri > Salmoniformes > Salmonidae > Oncorhynchus > Oncorhynchus keta. Next base: position 4,049,419 of record NC_068429.1, on the reverse strand, counting down.
GTGCTGTCTGTTCCTGTAGCTACCCAGTGCTGTCTGTTCCTGTAGCTACCCAGTACTGTCTGTTCCTGTAGCTACCAAGTACTGCAGCTACCCAGTACTGTCTGTTCCTGCAGCTACCCAGTACTGTCTGTTCCTGTATCTACCCAGTGCTGTCTGTTCCTGTAGCTACCCAGTACTGTCTGTTCCTGTAGCTACCCCGTGCTGTCTGTTCCTGTAGCTACCCAGTGCTGTCTGTTCCTGAAGCTTCCCAGTACTGTCTGTTCCTGTAGCTACCCAGTGCTGTCTGTTCCTGTAGCTACCCAGTACTGTCTGTTCCTGTAGCTACCCAGTGCTGCCTGTTCCTGTAGCTACTCAGTACTGTCTGTTCCTGTAGCTACCCAGTACTGTCTGTTCCTGTAGCTACCCAGTGCTGTCTGTTCCTGTAGCTACCCAGTACTGTCTGTTCCTGCAGCTACCCAGTACTGTCTGTTCCTGTAGCTACCCAGTGCTGTCTGTTCCTGTAGCTACCCAGTACTGTCTGTTCCTGTAGCTACCCAGTACTGTCTGTTCCTGTAGCTACCCAGTGCTGTCTGTTCCTGTAGCTACTCAGTACTGTCTGTTCCTGCAGCTACCCAGTGCTGTCTGTTCCTGTAGCTACTCAGTACTGTCTGTTCCTGCAGCTACCCAGTACTGTCTGTTCCTGCAGCTACCCAGTACTGTCTGTTCCTGAAGCTACCCAGTACTGCAGCTACCCAGTGCTGTCTGTTCCTGCAGCTACCCAGTACTTCATTTGCGAAACCAAGTGAAATCTCTTTCGGGGACATCGATAGTAACATGTTTTCACAATGAAACATATTTCATTAAACTGCTGACAGCTACATCTCTCTGATCACTTGAGAAAGGAGGAAAGGAGGAAAGGAGGAAAGGAGGAGAGAGGAGGAAAGGAGGAAAGGAGGAAAGGAGGAGAGAGGAGGAGAGAGGAGGAAAGCAGGAAAGGAGGAAAGGAGGAAAGGAGGAAAGGAGGAGAGAGGAAAGGAGGAAAGGAGGAAAGGAGGAAAGGAGGAGAGAGGAAATGAGGAAAGGGGGAAAGGAGGAAAGGAGGAAAGGAGGAGAGAGGAGGAAAGGAGGAAAGGAGGAAAGGAGGAGAGAGGAGGAAAGGAGGAAAGGAGGAAAGGAGGAAAGGAGGAGAGAGGAGGAAAGGAGGAAAGGAGGAGAGAGGAAAGGAGGAAAGGAGGAAAGGAGGAAAGGAGGAAAGGAGGAAAGAGGAGGAAAGGAGGAAAGGAGGAGAGAGGAAAGGAGGAAAGGAGGAAAGGAGGAGATAGGAGGAAAGGAGGAAAGGAGGAAAGGAGAAGAGAGGAAAGGAGGAAAGGAGGAGAGAGGAGGAGATGGATAATACAAATTAATAAAAATGTTATGCTCCCTCTGTAAACTCCCTCTGTAAACTCCCTCTGTAAACTCCCCTGCACTCGCAATGCATGGCCTCGGCCCGTTCTTCTGCCAGACTTTGTATTTTAGAAAGGCAGCATCATTTTTAAATTCAGGTATTTTCGGGCTTACATTTTTTTTTTTTTATCTTTATTTAACTAGGCAAGTCAGTTAAGAAAAAGTTCTAATTTTCAATGACGGCCTAGGAACAGCGGGTTAACTGCCTGTTCAGGGGCAGAACGACAGATATGGACCTTGTGGGTTTGAACTTGCAACCAGTACTGCAGCTACCCAGTACTGTCTGTTCCTGTAGCTACCCAGTGCTGTCTGTTCCTGTAGCTACCCAGTACTGTTACTAGTCCAACGCTCTAACCACTAGGCTACCCTGCCGCCCCTATATATGGGCTCATATATAGGCCTATGAATATGGTCCTTCTGTGGCTCAGTTGGTAGAGCATGGCGCTTGTAACGCCAGGGTAGTGGGTTCGATTCCCGGGACCACCCATACGTAGAATGTATGCACACATGACTGTAAGTCGCTTTGGATAAAAGCGTCTGCTAAATGGCATATATTATGTATAGGCTTTTAATGTGCGTTTGAATGTCCATATCGTTGTCAGGCATTGAAACAACAACCATATTTTACACTCAGTTTCCATCCCGTTGTTGAGCTTCTTTTTTCAAATTGATCATCACACTGAGGTGAGTTTTAAAAAGCATTATAACTGTTTTGATGATGGGTGTTTTTGATGTTATTTTCGATCACATTTGCATTAATGTCAGAGTGGCTCGAGGGACAATAGAGCCCTGA
>NC_068429.1:4032204-4042204 GCF_023373465.1 Oncorhynchus keta | reverse complement strand
CCGACTCTACTCTGACTCCTAGTCCGACTCCTACTCCGACTCCTACTCCGACTCCGACTTCGGCTCCGACTCCGACTCCCGACTCCGACTCCGCTCCGCTCCTCCTACTCCGACTCCTACTCCGGACTCCGGATCCTACTCCGACTCCGACTCCGACTCCGGCTCCGACTCCGACTCCTAGTCCGACTCCCGACTCCTACTCTGACTCCGACTCCGACTCCGACTCCGACTTCGGCTCCGACTCCCGACTCCTACTCCTACTCCTACTCCGACTCCTACTCCGACTCCGACTCCGACTCCGACTCCCGACTCCGACTGCTCCGACTCCGACTCCGGACTCCTACGCCGACTCCGACTCCGGCTCCTCCGACTCCGACTCCGGCTCCTCCGACTCCGACTCCGACTCCGGCTCCGACTCCGACTCCGACTCCGACTCCGACTCCTACTCCGACTCCCCGACCTACTCCGACTCCGACTCCGACTCTGACTCCGGCTCCGACTCCGGCTCCGACTCCTAGTCCGACTCCTAGTCCGACTCCGGCTCCGGGCTCCGACTCCTACTCCGACTCCTAGTCCGACTCCGACTCCGGCTCCGACTCTGACTCGGCTCCGACTCCTACTCTCCGACTCCTAGTCCTACTCCGACTCCTACTCCGACTCCGGCTCCGGCTCCGACTCCGACTCCTAGTCCGACTCCGGCTCCGGCTCCTACTCCGACTCCTACTCCGACTCCGACTCCGGCTCCGACTCCGACTCCGACTCCGACTCCGGCTCCGACTCCTACTCCGACTCCGACTCCGACTCCGACTCCGACTCCTACTCCGACTCCGACTCCGACTCCTAGTCCGACTCCTACTCCGACTCCGACTCCGACTCCTACCGACTCCGACTCGGCTCCGACTCCGACTCCGGCTCCGACTCCTACTCCGACTCCTACTCCGACTCCGGCTCCGACTCCGACTCCTACTCCGACTCCGGCTCCGACTCCGGCTCCGACTCCGACTCCGACTCCGACTCCTACTCCGACTCCGACTCCGGCTCCGACTCCTACTCCGGCTCCGACTCCTAGTCCGACTCCTACTCCGACTCCGACTCCGGCTCCGACTCGACTCCTACTCCGGCTCCGACTCCTACTCCGGCTCCGACTCCTACTCCGGCTCCGACTCCTACTCCTACTCCGACTCCGACTTCGGCTCCGACTTCGGCTCCGGCCCGTAACCGCTGCCTCTCCTCTCCCACCTTATTGATTCAATCATCCGGGCCGGATCGTTTACCTGCTGGCCGACAGGGGGCTGAATATAATACATGACATATATCATAAGGCCTTACTTTGATGGCCTAGTTTAACCTTAACACAGTGGTGTTAGGAAACTCCTGGTTTACAGGCCGCATCAGACCTGCAAGTCACATTATGCAGGCCTGAGAGGTAAACAGCAAATTGGCAAGCGTTGATTTTTCAAACATTTTCTAGTGTTGATTAAATGAACTCTGTAAGAGGGAAATTAACTCTCAGTGGCGTAAAACCACCTTAGGTGTTGGTGTCTCTGGGATATGTGGGACGGTAGCGTTCATAAATAGCATTCTAAATATCCACTTACCTTTGATGATCTTCATCAGAAAGCACTCCCAGGAATCTCAGTTATGGTGATAACAATTTGCAAGCCAGCATAATGTGACTCATAAAGTACATTTTAATGATAACATTTGCCATGTCTCTGTCACTAACTAATACAGTAATGTGTGGTAACTCTACAATTCAATCGAATAGAAAAGGCACCATGGGAAATATGCAAATTATGATTTGTGTTAATTACCAGTAACACTGGCAAGTGTAATGCAGTGTTAATTTTTTTAACTACAAAGTGTTACAGTAACACCCATAATAACATTTTAATCACAGTAATTTTTACACTCTTTACAGTGGGACCATATGTACTCTGAGATAGTGTTAAAAGGTATTTCTTTAAGTGTTGATTTTAACACTACAAAATCTATTGTGTATTATTTGGGCTTGTGCCAACTTCTTGACAGATCCTTACACTGGACGACGTCATGGTGGCCCTGTTGTCCATCCCAAAAAGCTTGTACCTGCCCTGGTGATTGAGCAGGGAAAATGTTTTTCCTTGGATGGGAGAGAAGATTAGGGGTTTTAATCACTGCTCAGACTCAGAGCCAGGCAGACAGGACACGATGACCGGAGGAGGGTTTGCACGCTGGCTGGCAGATCCTCTGATTGCATTTGACGTTTGAGGATGAAGGGAGTAAGGGTTTTGAGAGGATGACGGACAGTGGGTCTTCCTGGTCATCCAGAATACACACAGACACACAGACAGGCAGCGCACACACATCATCATCTCACACACAGACAGGCAGCACACAGACAGGCAGCACAGACAGGCAGCACACAGACAGGCAGCACACAGACAGGCAGCACACAGACAGGCAGCACACACACATCATCATCTCACACACAGACAGGCAGCACACAGACAGGCAGCACACAGACAGGCAGCACACAGACAGGCAGCACACACACATCATCATCTCACACACAGACAGGCAGCACACACATCACCTTGCTCTATTTGATTTGCTTACATCTTCTTAGTTATCTTCTTAGTTATCTTCTTAGTTATCCTCTTAGTTATCATCTTAGTTATCTTCTTAGTTATCCTCTTAGTTATCCTCTTAGTTATCCTCTTAGTTATCCTCTTAGTTATCCTCTTAGTTATCTTCTTAGTTATCCTCTTAGTTATCCTCTTAGTTATCCTCTTAGTTATCCTCTTAGTTATCTTCTTAGTTATCTTCTTAGTTATCTTCTTAGTTATCCTCTTAGTTATCCTCTTAGTTATCCTCTTAGTTATCTTCTTAGTTATCCTCTTAGTTATCCTCTTAGTTATCCTCTTGGTTATCCTTGTAGTTATCCTCTTAGTTATCTTCTTGGTTATCCTTGTAGTTATCATCTTAGTTATCCTCTTGGTTATCTTCTTAGTTATCTTCTTCGTTATCCTCTTAGTTATCTTCTTAGTTATCTTCTTAGTTATCTTCTTCGTTATCCTCTTAGTTATCTTCTTAGTTATCCTCTTAGTTATCCTCTTAGTTATCTTCTTAGTTATCCTCTTAGTTATCCTCTTAGTTATCTTCTTAGTTGTCCTCTTAGTTATCTTCTTAGTTATCTTCTTAGTTATCCTCTTAGTTATCCTCTTAGTTATCTTCTTAGTTGTCCTCTTAGTTATCCTCTTAGTTGTCCTCTTAGTTATCTTCTTAGTTGTCCTCTTAGTTATCCTCTTAGTTGTCCTCTTAGTTATCTTCTTAGTTATCTTCTTAGTTATCCTCTTAGTTATCCTCTTAGTTATCTTCTTAGTTGTCCTCTTAGTTATCCTCTTAGTTATCCTCTTAGTTATCTTCTTAGTTATCCTCTTAGTTATCTTCTTAGTTATCCTCTTAGTTATCCTCTTAGTTATCCTCTTAGTTATCCTCTTAGTTATCCTCTTAGTTATCCTCTTAGTTATCTTCTTAGTTATCTTCTTAGTTATCTTCTTAGTTATCCTCTTAGTTATCCTCTTAGTTATCCTCTTAGTTATCTTCTTAGTTATCCTCTTAGTTATCCTCTTAGTTATCCTCTTGGTTATCCTTGTAGTTATCCTCTTAGTTATCTTCTTGGTTATCCTTGTAGTTATCATCTTAGTTATCCTCTTGGTTATCTTCTTAGTTATCTTCTTCGTTATCCTCTTAGTTATCTTCTTAGTTATCTTCTTAGTTATCCTCTTAGTTATCCTCTTAGTTATCCTCTTAGTTATCTTCTTCGTTATCCTCTTAGTTATCTTCTTAGTTATCCTCTTAGTTATCCTCTTAGTTATCTTCTTAGTTATCCTCTTAGTTATCTTCTTAGTTATCCTCTTAGTTATCTTCTTAGTTATCCTCTTAGTTATCTTCTTAGTTATCCTCTTAGTTATCCTCTTAGTTATCCTCTTAGTTATCTTCTTAGTTATCTTCTTAGTTATCTTCTTAGTTATCCTCTTAGTTATCCTCTTAGTTATCTTCTTAGTTATCTTCTTAGTTATCCTCTTGGTTATCTTCTTAGTTATCTTCTTCGTTATCCTCTTAGTTATCTTCTTAGTTATCTTCTTAGTTATCTTCTTCGTTATCCTCTTAGTTATCTTCTTAGTTATCCTCTTAGTTATCCTCTTAGTTATCCTCTTAGTTGTCCTCTTAGTTATCCTCTTAGTTATCTTCTTAGTTATCCTCTTAGTTATCCTCTTAGTTATCCTCTTGGTTATCCTTGTAGTTATCCTCTTAGTTATCTTCTTAGTTATCTTCTTAGTTATCTTCTTAGTTATCCTCTTAGTTATCTTCTTAGTTATCTTCTTAGTTATCCTCTTAGTTATCCTCTTAGTTATCCTCTTAGTTATCCTCTTAGTTATCCTCTTAGTTATCCTCTTAGTTATCTTCTTAGTTATCTTCTTAGTTATCCTCTTAGTTATCTTCTTAGTTATCTTCTTAGTTATCTTCTTCGTTATCCTCTTAGTTGTCCTCTTAGTTATCCTCTTAGTTATCCTCTTAGTTATCCTCTTAGTTATCCTCTTAGTTGTCCTCTTAGTTATCTTCTTGGTTATCCTCTTAGTTGTCCTCTTAGTTGTCCTCTTAGTTATCCTCTTAGTTATCCTCTTAGTTGTCCTCTTAGTTATCCTCTTAGTTATCCTCTTAGTTATCCTCTTAGTTATCCTCTTAGTTATCTTCTTAGTTATCCTCTTAGTTATCCTCTTAGTTATCCTCTTAGTTATCCTCTTAGTTATCCTCTTAGTTGTCCTCTTAGTTATCCTCTTAGTTATCCTCTTAGTTATCCTCTTAGTTATCCTCTTAGTTATCCTCTTAGTTATCTTCTTAGTTGTCCTCTTAGTTATCCTCTTAGTTATCCTCTTAGTTATCCTCTTAGTTATCCTCTTAGTTATCCTCTTAGTTATCTTCTTAGTTATCCTCTTAGTTATCTTCTTAGTTATCCTCTTAGTTATCCTCTTAGTTATCCTCTTAGTTATCTTCTTAGTTATCCTCTTAGTTATCCTCTTAGTTATCCTCTTAGTTATCTTCTTAGTTATCTTCTTAGTTATCCTCTTAGTTATCCTCTTAGTTATCCTCTTAGTTATCCTCTTAGTTATCCTCTTAGTTATCTTCTTAGTTATCCTCTTAGTTATCCTCTTAGTTATCTTCTTAGTTATCTTCTTAGTTATCCTCTTAGTTATCCTCTTAGTTATCCTCTTAGTTATCCTCTTAGTTATCCTCTTAGTTATCCTCTTAGTTATCCTCTTAGTTATCCTCTTAGTTATCTTCTTAGTTATCCTCTTAGTTATCCTCTTAGTTATCCTCTTAGTTATCCTCTTAGTTATCTTCTTAGTTATCCTCTTAGTTATCCTCTTAGTTATCTTCTTAGTTATCCTCTTAGTTATCCTCTTAGTTATCCTCTTAGTTATCCTCTTAGTTATCCTCTTAGTTATCCTCTTAGTTATCCTCTTAGTTATCCTCTTAGTTATCTTCTTAGTTATCCTCTTAGTTATCTTCTTAGTTATCCTCTTAGTTATCCTCTTAGTTATCCTCTTAGTTATCCTCTTAGTTATCCTCTTAGTTATCCTCTTAGTTGTCCTCTTAGTTATCTTCTTAGTTATCCTCTTAGTTATCCTCTTAGTTGTCCTCTTAGTTATCCTCTTAGTTATCCTCTTAGTTGTCCTCTTAGTTATCCTCTTAGTTGTCTTCTGAAAGCCAGACAATGAGAAGTGAATAAATCTGACATTTCTCCTATGGAAGTGAAGAATGATGTTGACGTGCTCATATGAGAATAAGAGAAAACATCTACTTCAATGCTTCCAGTCATCTCCAAAATGGCCGCCGTATAGCGGTTCTAGATAAGACAGATTGATCTGCCACGTTAAAGCTTCAAGCTGGAGATTGACTGACTATTTTCATTTAGCTCTTTAGAAATGTCAACCGATTGAGCATGAATGTAATGGTACACATTTTGGGGGGATTATCATAATTGATAGTTTAACAAAATATACTCAAATCTACAGGAGAGCGATTTCATTCCTCATCAGCTCGTTAATCAGCACCTTGTATCTAACCCTGACCTCTAAGGATTTCCATATGTTGGATTTCTATTATGAGGTGCAGGCACGCCGAGAGGCGCCCTGTAGAGTCGTGAAGGAAATCTCCTGGCTCATCCTTCCCATTCAACACTGATCCTCCGCAAGCCAACAAAGAGAGTCATTTATTAGCTCAGAAATTAAATCCTACATGAAGTTAGTGCTCTCTGCAGTGTTAGTTAGGGCTCTCTAGTCTCTCTAGTGTTAGTTAGGGCTCTCAGTCGTGTTAGTTAGGGCTCTCTAGTCTCTCTAGTGTTAGTTAGGGCTCTCTAGTCTCTCTAGTGTTAGTTAGGGCTCTCAGTCGTGTTAGTTAGGGCTCTCTAGTCTCTCTAGTGTTAGTTAGGGCTCTCTAGTCTCTCTAGTGTTAGTTAGGGCTCTCTAGTGTTAGTTAGGGCTCTCTGTCGTGTTAGTTAGGGCTCTGTAGTGTTAGTTAGGGCTCTGTAGTGTTAGTTAGGGCTCTATAGTCTCTCTAGTGTTAGTTAGGGCTCTCTAGTCTTTCTAGTGTTAGTTAGGGCTCTCTGTCGTGTTAGTTAGGGCTCTCTAGTTTCTCTAGTGTTAGTTAGGGCTCTCAGTCGTGTTAGTTAGGGCTCTCTAGTCTCTCTAGTGTTAGTTAGGGCTCTCTAGTGTTAGTTAGGGCTCTCTAGTCGTGTTAGTTAGGGCTCTCTAGTCGTGTTAGTTAGGGCTCTGTAGTGTTAGTTAGGGCTCTCTAGTCTCTCTAGTGTTAGTTAGGGCTCTCTAGTCTCTCTAGTGTTAGTTAGGGCTCTCTAGTCTCTCTAGTGTTAGTTAGGGCTCTCTGTCGTGTTAGTTAGGGCTCTGTAGTGTTAGTTAGGTTGTAGGGTCAGTATAGGTTGTAGGGTCAGTGTAGGTTGTAGGGTCAGTGTAGGGTCAGTGTAGGTTGTAGGGTCAGTGTCGGTTGTAGGGTCAGTGTAGGTTGTAAGGTCAGTGTCGGTTGTAGGGTCAGTGTAGGGTCAGTGTAGGTTGTAGGGTCAGTGTAGCTTGTAGGGTCAGTGTAGGGTCAGTGTAGGTTGTAGGGTCAGTCTAGGTTGTAGGGTCAGTGTAGGTTGTAGGGTCAGTGTAGGTTGTAGGGTCAGTGTAGGGTCAGTGTAGGTTGTAGGGTCAGTGTAGGTTGTAGGGTCAGTGTAGGTTGTAGGGTCAGTGTAGGTTGTAGGGTCCGTGTAGGTTGTAGGGTCAGTGTAGGTTGTAGGGTCAGTGTAGGTTGTAGGGTCAGTGTAGGGTCAGTGTAGGTCGTAGGGTCCGTGTAGGTTGTAGGGTCAGTGTAGGTTGTAGGGTCAGTGTAGGTTGTAGGGTCAGTGTAGGTTGTAGGGTCAGTGTAGGTCGTAGGGTCAGTGTAGGTTGTAGGGTCAGTGTAGGTTGTAGGATCAGTGTAGGTTGTAGGGTCAATGTAGGGTCAGTGTAGGGTCAGTGTAGGGTCAGTGTAGGGTCAGTGTAGGTTGTAGGATCAGTGTAGGTTGTAGGATCAGTGTAGGTTGTAGGGTCAGTATAGGGTCAGTGTAGGTTGTAGGGTCAGTGTAGGTTGTAGGGTCAGTATAGGGTCAGTGTAGGTTGTAGGGTCAGTGTAGGTTGTAGGGTCAGTGTAGGTTGTAGGGTCAGTGTAGGTTGTAGGGTCAGTATAGGGTCAGTGTAGGTTGTAGGGTCAGTGTAGGTTGTAGGGTCAGTATAGGGTCAGTGTAGGTTGTAGGGTCAGTGTAGGTTGTAGGGTCAGTGTAGGTTGTAGGGTCAGTGTAGGTTGTAGGGTCAGTGTAGGTTGTAGGGTCAGTGTAGGTTGTAGGGTCAGTATAGGGTCAGTGTAGGTTGTAGGGTCAGTGTAGGTTGTAGGGTCAGTATAGGGTCAGTGTAGGTTGTAGGGTCAGTGTAGGTTGTAGGGTCAGTATAGGGTCAGTGTAGGTTGTAGGGTCAGTGTAGGTTGTAGGGTCAGTGTAGGTTGTAGGGTCAGTATATGGTCAGTGTAGGTTGTAGGGTCAGTGTAGGTTGTAGGGTCAGTATAGGGTCAGTGTAGGTTGTAGGGTCAGTGTAGGTTGTAGGGTCAGTGTAGGTTGTAGGGTCAGTATAGGGTCAGTGTAGGTTGTAGGGTCAGTGTAGGTTGTAGGGTCAGTATAGGGTCAGTGTAGGTTGTAGGGTCAGTGTAGGTTGTAGGATCAGTGTAGGTTGTAGGGTCAGTATAGGGTCAGTGTAGGTTGTAGGGTCAGTGGTTGTAGGGTCAGTATAGGTTGTAGGTTGTCAGTATAGGGTCAGTGTAGGTTGTAGGGTCAGTGTAGGTTGTAGGGTCAGTGTAGGTTGTAGGGTCAGTGTAGGTTGTAGGGTCAGTGTAGGTTGTAGGGTCAGTGTAGGTTGTAGGGTCAGTATAGGGTCAGTGTAGGTTGTAGGGTCAGTGTAGGTTGTAGGGTCAGTATAGGGTCAGTGTAGGTTGTAGGGTCAGTGTAGGTTGTAGGGTCAGTATTGGGTCAGTGTAGGTTGTAGGGTCAGTGTAGGTTGTAGGGTCAGTGTAGGTTGTAGGGTCAGTGTATAGGTGGTCAGTGTAGGTTGTAGGGTCAGTGTAGGTTGTAGGGTCAGTGTAGGGTCAGTGTAGGTTGTAGGGTCAGTGTAGGTTGTAGGGTCAGTGTAGGTTGTAGGGTCAGTATAGGGTCAGTGTAGGTTGTAGGGTCAGTGTAGGTTGTAGGGTCAGTATAGGGTCAGTGTAGGTTGTAGGGTCAGTGTAGGTTGTAGGGTCAGTGTAGGTTGTAGGATCAGTGTAGGTTGTAGGGTCAGTGTAGGTTGTAGGGTCAGTGTAGGTTGTAGGGTCAGTGTAGGTTGTAGGGTCAGTGTAGGTTGTAGGGTCAGTGTAGGTTGTAGGGTCAGTGTAGGTTGTAGGGTCAGTGTAGGTTGTAGGGTCAGTGTAGGTTGTAGGATCAGTGTAGGTTGTAGGGTCAGTGTAGGTTGTAGGGTCAGTGTAGGGTCAGTGTAGGTTGTAGGGTCAGTGTAGGTTGTAGGGTCCGTGTAGGTTGTAGGATCAGTGTAGGTTGTAGGGTCAGTGTAGGTTGTAGGGTCAGTGTAGGTTGTAGGGTCAGTGTAGGTTGTAGGGTCAGTGTAGGTTGTAGGATCAGTGTAGGTTGTAGGGTCAGTGTAGGTTGTAGGGTCAGTGTAGGTTGTAGGGTCAGTGTAGGTTGTAGGGTCAGTGTAGGTTGTAGGGTCAGTGTAGGTTGTAGGGTCAGTGTAGGTTGTAGGGTCAGTGTAGGTTGTAGGGTCCGTGTAGGTTGTAGGATCAGTGTAGGTTGTAGGATTAGTGTAGGTTGTAGGGTCAGTGTAGGTTGTAGGGTCAGTGTAGGGTCAGTGTAGGTTGTAGGGTCAGTGTAGGTTGTAGGGTCAGTGTAGGTTGTAGGGTCAGTGTAGGTTGTAGGGTCAGTGTAGGTTGTAGGATCAGTGTAGGTTGTAGGGTCAGTGTAGGTCGTAGGGTCCGTGTAGGTTGTATGGTCAGTGTAGGTTGTAGGGTCAGTGTAGGTTGTAGGGTCAGTGTAGGTCGTAGGGTCCGTGTAGGTTGTAGGGTCAGTGTAGGTTGTAGGGTCAGTGTAGGTTGTAGGGTCAGTGTAGGTTGTAGGGTCAGTGTAGGTTGTAGGGTCAGTGTAGGTTGTAGGATCAGTGTAGGTTGTAGGGTCAGTGTAGGGTCAGTGTAGGTCGTAGGGTCCGTGTAGGTTGTAGGGTCAGTGTAGGTTGTAGGGTCAGTGTAGGTTGTAGGGTCAGTGTAGGGTCAGTGTAGGTCGTAGGGTCCGTGTAGGTTGTAGGGTCAGTGTAGGGTCAGTGTAGGTCGTAGGGTCCGTGTAGGTTGTAGGGTCAGTGTAGGTTGTAGGATCAGTGTAGGTTGTAGGGTCAGT
>NC_068429.1:3984704-4027204 GCF_023373465.1 Oncorhynchus keta | reverse complement strand
GTTCTCAATCAGAGACAGGTGTTAGTCGTTATCTCTGATTGGGAACCATATTTAGGTAGCCTGTTTTGTCCTGGTGGTTTGTGGGTGATTGTCTATGTTATGTTGCTTGTTAGCAGTGTTTCATTAGCATCACGTTGTTGTTTGGTAGTGTTCAGTTTGTTCCATTAAAATGACGAACACTTACCTCGCGCATCTTGGTCCTCCTCTCCAGACGACATCCGTGACAAGGTCAACAATAAGACAACATTAGGTCAACAATAAGACGACAATAAGACAACATTAGGTCATTAATAAGACAACAATAGGTCAACAATAAGACAACAATAAGACAACATTAGGTCAACAATAAGACAACATTAGGTCAACAATAAGACAACATTAGGTCATTAATAAGACAACATTAGGTCAACAATAAGACAACATTAGGTCAACAATAAGACAACATTAGGTCAACAATAAGACAACAATAAGACAACATTAGGTCAACAATAAGACGACAATAAGACAACATTAGGTCATTAATAAGACAACAATAGGACAACAATAAGACAACAATAGGTCAACAATAAGACAACATTGGGTCAACAATAACACAACAATAAGACAACATTAGGTCATTAATAAGACAACATTAGGTCAACAATAAGACAACATTAGGTCATTAATAAGACAACAATAGGTCAACAATAAGACAACATTGGGTCATTAATAAGACAACATTAGGTCATTAATAAGACAACAATAGGACAACAATAAGACAACATTAGGTCAACAATAAGACAACAATAAGACAACATTAGGTCAACAATAAGACAACAAGACAACATTAGGTCAACAATAAGACAACAATAAGACAACATTAGGTCATTAATAAGACAACAATAGGACAACAATAAGACAACAATAGGTCATTAATAAGACAACATTAGGTCATTAATAAGACAACATTAGGTCATTAATAAGACAACAATAGGTCAACAATAAGACAACATTAGGTCATTAATAAGACAACATTAGGTCAACAATAAGACAACATTAGGTCAACAATAAGACAACATTAGGTCATTAATAAGACAACATTAGGTCAACAATAAGACAACATTAGGTCATTAATAAGACAACATTGGGTCAACAATAAGACAACATTAGGTCATTAATAAGACAACATTAGGTCATTAATAAGACAACAATAGGTCAACAATAAGACAACATTAGGTCAACAATAAGACAACATTAGGTCAACAATAAGACAACATTAGGTCAACAATAAGACAACATTAGGTCAACAATAAGACAACAATAAGACAACATTAGGTCAACAATAAGACAACATTAGGTCATTAATAAGACAACATTAGGTCATTAATAAGACAACAATAGGTCAACAATAAGACAACATTAGGTCAACAATAAGACAACATTGGGTCAACAATAAGACAACATTAGGTCATTAATAAGACAACATTAGGTCATTAATAAGACAACAATAGGTCAACAATAAGACAACATTAGGTCATTAATAAGACAACATTAGGTCATTAATAAGACAACATTAGGTCATTAATAAGACAACAATAGGTCAACAATAAGACAACATTAGGTCAACAATAAGACAACATTGGGTCAACAATAAGACAACATTAGGTCATTAATAAGACAACAATAGGTCAACAATAAGACAACATTAGGTCATTAATAAGACAACAATAGGACAACAATAAGACAACATTATGTCATTAATAAGACAACATTAGGTCATTAATAAGACAACATTAGGTCATTAATAAGACAACAATAGGACAACAATAAGACAACATTAGGTCATTAATAAGACAACATTAGGTCATTAATAAGACAACATTAGGTCAACAATAAGACAACATTGGGTCAACAATAAGACAACATTAGGTCATTAATAAGACAACATTAGGTCATTAATAAGACAACATTAGGTCATTAATAAGACAACATTAGGTCAACAATAAGACAACATTAGGTCATTAATAAGACAACAATAGGACAACAATAAGACAACATTAGGTCATTAATAAGACAACATTAGGTCATTAATAAGACAACATTAGGTCAACAATAAGACAACATTAGGTCAACAATAAGACAACATTAGGTCAACAATAAGACAACATTAGGTCAACAATAAGACAACATTAGGTCAACAATAAGACAACAATAAGACAACATTAGGTCAACAATAAGACAACATTAGGTCAACAATAAGACAACAATAAGACAACATTAGGTCAACAATAAGACGACAATAAGACAACATTAGGTCAACAATAAGACGACAATAAGACAACATTAGGTCAACAATAAGACAACATTAGGTCAACAATAAGACAACAATAAGACAACAATAGGTCAACAATAAGACAACATTAGGTCATTAATAAGACAACATTAGGTCAACAATAAGACAACAATAAGACAACAATAGGTCAACGATAAGACAACATTGGGTCAACAATAACACAACAATAAGACAACATTAGGTCATTAATAAGACAACATTAGGTCAACAATAAGACAACATTAGGTCATTAATAAGACAACAATAAGACAACAATAGGTCAACAATAAGACAACATTTCGTCATTAATAAGACAACATTAGGTCATTAATAAGACAACAATAGGACAACAATAAGACAACATTAGGTCAACAATAAGACAACAATAAGACAACATTAGGTCATTAATAAGACAACATTAGGTCATTAATAAGACAACAATAGGACAACAATAAGACAACATTAGGTCAACAATAAGACAACAATAAGACAACATTAGGTCAACAATAAGACAACAATAAGACAACATTAGGTCAACAATAAGACAACAATAAGACAACATTAGGTCATTAATAAGACAACAATAGGACAACAATAAGACAACATTAGGTCATTAATAAGACAACATTAGGTCATTAATAAGACAACATTAGGTCATTAATAAGACAACAATAGGTCAACAATAAGACAACATTAGGTCAACAATAAGACAACATTAGGTCAACAATAAGACAACATTAGGTCATTAATAAGACAACATTAGGTCAACAATAAGACAACATTAGGTCATTAATAAGACAACATTGGGTCAACAATAAGACAACATTAGGTCATTAATAAGACAACATTAGGTCATTAATAAGACAACAATAGGTCAACAATAAGACAACATTAGGTCAACAATAAGACAACATTAGGTCAACAATAAGACAACATTAGGTCAACAATAAGACAACAATAAGACAACATTAGGTCAACAATAAGACAACATTAGGTCATTAATAAGACAACATTAGGTCATTAATAAGACAACAATAGGTCAACAATAAGACAACATTAGGTCAACAATAAGACAACATTGGGTCAACAATAAGACAACATTAGGTCATTAATAAGACAACATTAGGTCATTAATAAGACAACAATAGGTCAACAATAAGACAACATTAGGTCATTAATAAGACAACATTAGGTCATTAATAAGACAACAATAGGTCAACAATAAGACAACATTAGGTCAACAATAAGACAACATTGGGTCAACAATAAGACAACATTAGGTCATTAATAAGACAACAATAGGTCAACAATAAGACAACATTAGGTCATTAATAAGACAACAATAGGACAACAATAAGACAACATTAGGTCATTAATAAGACAACATTAGGTCATTAATAAGACAACATTAGGTCATTAATAAGACAACAATAGGACAACAATAAGACAACATTAGGTCATTAATAAGACAACATTAGGTCATTAATAAGACAACATTAGGTCAACAATAAGACAACATTGGGTCAACAATAAGACAACATTAGGTCATTAATAAGACAACATTAGGTCATTAATAAGACAACATTAGGTCAACAATAAGACAACATTAGGTCATTAATAAGACAACAATAGGACAACAATAAGACAACATTAGGTCATTAATAAGACAACATTAGGTCAACAATAAGACAACATTGGGTCAACAATAAGACAACATTAGGTCAACAATAAGACAACATTAGGTCAACAATAAGACAACATTAGGTCAACAATAAGACAACATTAGGTCATTAATAAGACAACATTAGGTCAACAATAAGACAACATTAGGTCAACAATAAGACAACATTAGGTCATTAATAAGACAACATTAGGTCAACAATAAGACAACATTAGGTCAACAATAAGACAACATTAGGTCAACAATAAGACAACAATAAGACAACATTAGGTCAACAATAAGACAACATTAGGTCAACAATAAGACAACATTAGGTCAACAATAAGACAACAATAAGACAACATTAAGACAACAATAAGACAACATTAGGTCAACAATAAGACAACATTAGGACAACAATAAGACAACATTAGGTCAACAAGACAACATTACGTCAACAATAAGACAACATTAGGTCAACAAGACAACATTACGTCAACAATAAGACAACATTAGGACAACAAGACAACATTAGGTCAACAAGACAACATTACGTCAACAATAAGACAACATTAGGACAACAAGACAACATTAGGTCAACAATAAGACAACATTAGGTCAACAATAAGACAACATTAAGACAACATTAGGTCAACAATAAGACAACATTAGGTCAACAATAAGACAACATTAGGTCAACAATAACACAACAATAAGACAACATTAGGTCATTAATAAGACAACATTAGGTCAACAATAAGACAACATTAGGTCAACAATAAGACAACAATAGGTCATTAATAAGACAACATTAGGTCATTAATAAGACAACATTAGGTCAACAATAAGACAACATTAAGACAACAATAAGACAACAATAAGACAACAATAAGACAACATTAGGTCAACAATAAGACAACAATAAGACAACAATAAGACAACAATAAGACAACATTAGGTCAACAATAAGATAACATTAGGTCAACAATAACACAACAATAAGACAACATTAGGTCATTAATAAGACAACATTAGGTCAACAATAAGACAACATTAGGTCAACAATAAGACAACAATAGGTCATTAATAAGACAACATTAGGTCAACAATAAGACAACATTGGGTCAACAGTAAGACAACATTAGGTCAACAATAAGACAACATTAGGTCATTAATAAGACAACATTAGGTCAACAATAAGACAACATTAGGACAACAATAAGACAACATTAGGTCAACAATAAAGTGCCATGGGGGTAAACTCTATCCATCTGTCCCACAGTGGGGTGACCTGGGGGTAAACTCTATCCATCTGTCCCACAGTGGGGTGACCTGGGGGTAAACTCTATCCATCTGTCCCACAGTGGGGTGACCTGGGGGTAAACTCTATCCATCTGTCCCACAGTGGGGTGACCTGGGGGTAAACTCTATCCATCTGTCCCACAGTGGGGTGACCTGGGGGTAAACTCTATCCATCTGTCCCACAGTGGGGTGACCTGGGGGTAAACTCTATCCATCTGTCCCACAGTGGGGTGACCTGGGGGTAAACTCTATCCATCTGTCCCACAGTGGGGTGACCTGGGGGTAAACTCTATCCATCTGTCCCACAGTGGGGTGACCTGGGGTAAACTCTATCCATCTGTCCCACAGTGGGGTGACCTGGGGGTAAACTCTATCCATCTGTCCCACAGTGGGGTGACCTGGGGGTAAACTCTATCCATCTGTCCCACAGTGGGGTGACCTGGGGGTAAACTCTATCCATCTGTCCCACAGTGGGGTGACCTGGGGGTAAACTCTATCCATCTGTCCCACAGTGGGGTGACCTGGGGGTAAACTCTATCTATCTGTCCCACAGTGGGGTGACCTGGGGGTAAACTCTATCCATCTGTCCCACAGTGGGGTGACCTGGGGGTAAACTCTATCTAGGAGGATAACTACACTCTTACACGGAACCCAAACTGTCATCGTGCGCCATCGTGTGCATACATTTATTTTGTCCCCCTACACCAAACGCGATCACGACACGCAGGTTAAAATAGCAAGACAAAATATGAAGCAATGACATTAATTTGGGGACAGTTTGACAAGCATTAAACATGTATGGCAATTTAGCTAGTTAGCTTGCTGTTGCTAGCTAATTTGTCCTGGGATATAAACATTGAGATGTTATTTTACCTGAAATGCACAAGCTCCTCTACTCCGCCAATTAATCCACACATAAAACGGTCAACCGAATCGTTTCTAGTCATCTCTCCTCCTTCCAGGCTTTTTTTATCTTTGAAATTATATGGTGATTGGCATCTAAACTTTCTTAGTATTACTACACCGACCGGCAACACAGTTCATCTTTCGATCACCCACGTGGGTATAACCAATGAGGAGATGGCACGTGGGTACCTGCTTCTATAAACCAATGAGGAGATGGGAGAGGCAGGACTTGGGTATAACCAATGAGGAGATGGGAGAGGCAGGACTTGCAGCGCGATCTGCATCAGAAATAGAACTGACTTCTATTTTATCCCTTGGCAACGCAGACGTTCGTTGGTGCGTGCGAGCGGTGTGGGTGCAATAATTGAATAACATAGATTTCTACATGTATTTTGCGACACTCGGTCGGTCAGCATGTTAGAAAAAAATGGTTGTCCCCAAAGGAGAACCCTGTTTGGTTCCTGGTAGAATCCTTTTTGGTACCAGGAAGAACCCTCTTGCTTTCCATGTAGAACCCTCTGTGGAATGGTTCTACCTGGAACCAAACAATGGTTCTTCAAAGGGTTCTCCTATGGGGACAGCCATGGTCCTCTCTCTGCTCTCCTGAGGGTTGCCCTCATCTCTTCTCTTCTCTTCTCTTCTCTTCTCTTCTCTTCTCTTCTCTTCTCTTCTCTTCTCTCTTCTCTCTCTTCTCTTCTCTTCTCTTCTCTTCTCTCTCTCTTCTCTTCTCTTCTCTCTCTCTTCTCTTCTCTTCTCTTCTCTTCTCTTCTCCTCTCCTCTCCTCTTCTTTCTTCTCAGTCCTCTCCTCCCCTTTCACTTCACCTCTCTCTCTCTTTCCCTCCATTCGTCTCTCCCTCCCTGCTTCCCACCCTCCCCTCCTCCCCCCTCTCTCCCTCATCTCCCTCCCTCCACCTACATTCACAATTGGGACAAACACCAAATTGAGACTCTGCATGCAGAATTCTGCAAAAATATCCTCTGTGTACAATGTAAAACACCAAATAATGCATGCAGAGCAGAATTAGGCCGATACCCGCTAATGATCAAAATCCAGAAAAGAGCCGTTAAATTCTACAACCACTAAAAAGGAAGCGATTCCCAAACCTTCCATAACAAAGCCATCTCCTACAGAGAGATGAACCTGGAGAAGTGTCCCCTAAGCAAGCTGGTCCAAACCCAAAATCAAATCAAATCAAACTTTATTAGTCACATGCGCCGAATACAACAAGTGTAGAACCTTACCTTGAAATGCTTTACTTACAAGCCCTTAACCAACAGTGCAGTTCAAGAAGAGTTAAGAAAATATTTACCAATAAACTAAAAAATTATTAAAAGTAACACAATAAAATAACAACAACAAGGCTATATACTTGACTGTACCCCCTGTATATAGCCTCCACATTGACTCTGTACTGGTACCCCCTGTATATAGCCTCCACATTGACTCTGTCTCGGTACCCGCTGTATATAGCCTCCACATTGACTCTGTACCGGTACCCCCTGTATATAGCCTCCACATTGACTCTGTACCGGTACCCCCTGTATATAGCCTCCACATTGACTCTGTACTGGTACCCCCTGTATATAGCCTCCACATTGACTCTGTACCGGTACCCCTGTATATAGCCTCCACATTGACTCTGTACCGGTACCCCTGTATATAGCCTCCACATTGACTCTGTACCGGTACCCCCTGTATATAGCCTCCACATTGACTCTGTACCGGTACCCCCTGTATATAGCCTCCACACTGACTCTGTAC
The DNA here is from genome assembly GCF_023373465.1 of Oncorhynchus keta. Classification (NCBI taxonomy): domain Eukaryota; kingdom Metazoa; phylum Chordata; class Actinopteri; order Salmoniformes; family Salmonidae; genus Oncorhynchus; species Oncorhynchus keta. The sequence continues at coordinate 4,019,263 of NC_068429.1, read as the reverse complement.
TGGTACCCCTGTATATAGCCTCCACATTGACTCTGTACCGGTACCCCTGTATATAGCCTCCACATTGACTCTGTACCAATAGCCCCTGTATATAGCCTCCACACTGACTCTGTACTGGTACCCCTGTATATAGCCTCCACATTGACTCTGTACCGGTACCCCTGTATATAGCCTCCACATTGACTCTGTACCAGTACCCCTGTATATAGCCTCCACATTGACTCTGTACCGGTACCCCTGTATATAGCCTCCACATTGACTCTGTACCGGTACCCCTGTATATAGCCTCCACATTGACTCTGTACCGGTACCCCTGTATACAGCCTCCACATTGACTCTGTACCGGTACCCCTGTATATAGCCTCCACATTGACTCTGTAACGGTACCCCCTGTATATAGCCTCCACATTGACTCTGTACCGGTACCCCCTGTATATAGCCTCCACATTGACTTTGTACTGGTACCCCCCTGTATATAGCCTCCACATTGACTCTGTACCGGTACCCCCTGTATATAGCCTCCACATTGACTTTGTACTGGTACCCCCCTGTATATAGCCTACACATTGACTCTGTACCGGTACCCCCTGTATATAGCCTCCACATGGACTCTGTACCGTAACACCCTGTATATAGTCTCCACATGGACTCTGTACCGTAATACCCTGTATATAACCTCCACATGGACTCTGTACCGCTACCCCCTGTATATAGCCTCCACATTGACTCTGTACCGGTACCCCCTGTATATAGCCTCCACATTGTCTCTGTACCGTAATACCCTGTATATAGTCTCCACATTGACTCTGTACCGTAACACCCTGTATATAGTCTCCACATTGACTCTGTACTGTAACACCCTGTAGCCTCGTTATTGTTATTATGTTGTTGCTCTTTTATTTTTTACTTTAGTTTATTTAGTAAATATTTTTCTTAAAACTGCATCGTTGATTAAGGGCTTGTAAGTCTAATATAGCTGTTGTATTCGGCCAATTTGACAAATAACATTTGATTTAATTTTACAGTTTTTTTTTTAATTGTTTATTTCACTTTTGTTTATTTATCTAGTTCATTGCTTTGGCAATGTTAACAATATGTTTCTCAGGCCAATAAAACCCTTACATTGAAGTTGAAATTGAGAGAGACCGTGAGAGAAAGACAGATAGATAGATAACAGTATTGTCTATGTGTCTGTCTGAGGACTGCGATAGTGGAGCCAACCTGACCCCCTGTTAATGACTCTGTGGGCCCCTGTGCATTATGAAGTGACTTGTCACGTACCCCTGTGGATCTCAACCTCCACTGATGACTGTGCCCTTTTCAGCTGTCTGGGTCTGCTTCAACAGCTTCTATGTCTCCACTGCACAACACTGGAGAAAGCCAACTGGACACGGGCTCCTTCCCAAATGGGACCCTATTCCCTTTATACTGCACTGGACTCTGACCCCAGGGCCCACTGCCCTATAGGGACAAGGTGCCATTTGGGACGAGAGACTCACGAGACAATCATACCGCATTCCCATCACATAAGACCGCCAGTAACGTCCTAAAATGAAAACATGTTCACTGTAACATGGTCCTTCAGAGAGAGAGAGAGAGAGAGACGGTGGGGGAGAGAGAAATAGGGAGAGCGAGACAGAGAGAAAGAAAGGGACCAGGACACATAGGAAATAGGAACCATGACCTATAGGGAATAGGGACCAGGACCTATAGGGAATAGGAACCAGGGCCTATAGGGAATAGGAACCAGGACCTATAGGGAATAGGAACCAGGACCTATAGGGAATAGGAACCAGGGCCTATAGGGAATAGGAACCAGGACCTATAGGGAATAGGAACCAGGACCTATAGGGAATAGGAACCAGGATCTATAGGGAATAGGGACCAGGACACATAGGAAATAGGAACCATGACCTATAGGGAATAGGGACCAGGGCCTATAGGGAATAGGGACCAGGATCTATAGGGAATAGGGACCAGGGCCTATAGGGAATAGGAACCAGGGCCTATAGGGAATAGGGACCAGGATCTATAGGGAATAGGAACCAGGACCTATAGGGAATAGGGACCAGGATATATAGGGATAGGGACCAGGACCTATAGCGAATAGATAACATGTTCACTGTAACTTGGTCCTTCAGAGAGAGAGACAGAGCCCCAGGACAACAGCACAATTAGACCCAACCAAATCATGAGAAAACAAAAAGATAATTACTTAACACATTGGAAAGAATTAACAAAAAAACAGAGCAAACTAGAATGCTATTTGGCCCTACACAGAGAGTACACAGCGGCAGAATACCTGACCACTGTGACTGACCCAAAATTAAGGAAAGCTTTGACTATGTACAGACTCAGTGAGCATAGCCTTGCTATTGAGAAAGGCCGCCGTAGGCAGACATGGCTCTCAAGAGAAGACAGGCTATGTGCTCACTGCCCACAAAATGAGGTGGAAACTGAGCTGCACTTCCTAACCTCCTGCCCAATGTATGAACCATATTAGAGAGACATATTTCCCCCAGATCACACAGATCCACAAAGAATTCGAAAACATATCCAATTTTGAAAAACTCCCATACCTACTGGGTGAAATTCCACAGTGTGCCATCACAGCAGCAAGATTTGTGACCTGTTGCCACGAGAAAAGGGCAACCAGTGAAGAACAAACACCATTGTAAATACAACCCATATTTATGCTTATTTATTTTATCTTGTGTCCTTTAATTGTTTGTACATTGTGTATGTATATGTATATATATATATATGTATGTGTGTATATATATATATATATATATATGTGTATGTGTGTGTGTATATATATATATATATATATAATATGACATTTGTAATGTCTTTACTGTTTTGAAACTGTTGTATGTGTAATGTTTACTGTTAATTTTTGTTGTTTTTCACTTTATATATTCACTTTGTATGTTGTCTACCTCACTTGCTTTGGCAATGTTAACACATGTTTCCCATGCCAATAAAGCCCTTGAATTGAATTGAATTGAATTGAGAGAGAGATGGTGGGGGAAAGAGAAATAGTCCTAAAATGATAACATGTTCCTTTATTAACCTTGTTTACTGAGTGAACAAGAGTTATGTGTTTTGTGTGAGAGATAGTTGTGTTTTGTGTGAGAGAGGGCTATATGTTTTGTGTGAGAGAGAGTTATGTGTTTTGTGTGAGAGAGAATTATGTGTTTTGTGTGAGAGAGAGTTATGTGTTTTGTGTGAGAGAGGGCTATATGTTTTGTGTGAGAGAGAGTTCTGTGTTTTGTGTGAGAGAGAGTTATGTGTTTTGTGTGAGAGAGGGCTATATGTTTTGTGTGAGAGAGAGTTATGTGTTTTGTGTGAGAGAGAGTTATGTGTTATACCAATAGAATAGAATAGAATAGAATAGAATAGAATAGAATAGCTTTATTGTCCGGTGAGAAGTTCTTCTCTGGAGTGGTAAAAAGCTCAAATCTTTAGCCTACAAATTGTACAGTATAGAATCAGTACAAACAGAACTTTAGTATATATATCAAACTGGTACAACAGTTCAAAAGGATTTCTTCCTGTAACCATTTCCTTTATTAAAGGTTAAAGGTTTAGCTTCCTAGTTTAGTCTAGTTAGCTCCTTTTCCTTTCCTCAGACAACACTGTGGTACTGTATCCCAGAACCTCAGATAACACTGTGGTACTGTATCCCAGAACCTCAGATAACACTGTGGTACTGTATCCCAGAACCTCAGATAACACTGTGGTACTGTATCCCAGAACCTCAGATAACACTGTGGTACTGTATCCCAGAACCTCAGATAACACTGTGGTACTGTATCCCAGAACCTCAGATAACACTGTGGTACTGTATCCCAGAACCTCAGATAACACTGTGGTACTGTATCCCAGAACCTCAGATAACACTGTGGTACTGTATCCCAGAACCTCAGATAACACTGTGGTACTGTATCCCAGAACCTCAGATAACACTGTGGTACTGTATCCCAGAACCTCAGATAACACTGTGGTACTGTATCACAGAACCTCAGATAACACTGTGGTACTGTATCCCAGAACCTCAGACAACACTGTGGTACTGTATCCCAGAACCTCAGATAACACTGTGGTACTGTATCCCAGAACCTCAGATAACACTGTGGTACTGTATCCCAGAACCTCAGATAACACTGTGGTACTGTATCTCAGAACCTCAGATAACACTGTGGTACTGTATCTCAGAACCTCAGATAACACTGTGGTACTGTATCCCAGAACCTCAGATAACACTGTGGTACTGTATCTCAGAACCTCAGATAACACTGTGGTACTGTATCCCAGAACCTCAGATAACACTGTGGTACTGTATCCCAGAACCTCAGATAACACTGTGGTACTGTATCCCAGAACCTCAGATAACACTGTGGTACTGTATCCCAGAACCTCAGATAACACTGTGGTACTGTATCCCAGAACCTCAGATAACACTGTGGTACTGTATCCCAGAACCTCAGATAACACTGTGGTACTGTATCCCAGAACCATGTGTGGCTCCAGTGTCTACACTACCGGCGTAGGGAAAGAGACGTGTTACATCAAACTGGAACAGCAGTTAAACAGATCCTTGCTTTCCTTTTCGCTTTAGTATTCTGTATTTCCTGTCAGTCCCGGGATAGTGCCCTCCTCATCAGAGAGAGAGAGAGACACAGAAACAGAAGCTGCTTCAGAAAAAAGCTTTCATTTTAATATATATAATAATAACATTTTCCTTCTTCCTCAGAAAAACTGACCAAATAATTTGTCTGCTTTTCCCCAGATATGACTGGGTTTGACCGAACCAGTCTTCTCTTCTCCAGGTATGACTGGGTTTGACAGAACCAGTCTTCTCTTCTCCAGGTATGACTGGGTTTGACAGAACCAGTCTTCTCTTCTCCAGGTATGACTGGGTTTGACAGAACCAGTCTTCTCTTCTCCAGGTATGACTGGGTTTGACAGAACCAGTCTTCTCTTCTCCAGATATGACTGGGTTTGACAGAACCAGTCTTCTCTTCTCCAGATATGACTGGGTTTGACAGAACCAGTCTTCTCTTCTCCAGGTATGACTGGGTTTGACCGAACCAGTCTTCTCTTCTCCAGGTATGACTGGGTTTGACAGAACCAGTCTTCTCTTCTCCAGGTATGACTGGGTTTGACAGAACCAGTCTTCTCTTCTCCAGGTATGACTGGGTTTGACCGAACCAGTCTTCTCTTCTCCAGATATGACTGGGTTTGACAGAACCAGTCTTCTCTTCTCCAGATATGACTGGGTTTGACAGAACCAGTCTTCTCTTCTCCAGGTATGACTGGGTTTGACAGAACCAGTCTTCTCTTCTCCAGGTATGACTGGGTTTGACAGAACCAGTCTTCTCTTCTCCAGATATGACTGGGTTTGACCGAACCAGTCTTCTCTTCTCCAGGTATGACTGGGTTTGACAGAACCAGTCTTCTCTTCTCCAGGTATGACTGGGTTTGACCGAACCAGTCTTCTCTTCTCCAGATATGACTGGGTTTGACAGAACCAGTCTTCTCTTCTCCAGATATGACTGGGTTTGACAGAACCAGTCTTCTCTTCTCCAGGTATGACTGGGTTTGACAGAACCGGTCTTCTCTTCTCCAGATATGACTGGGTTTGACAGAACCAGTCTTCTCTTCTCCAGATATGACTGGGTTTGACAGAACCAGTCTTCTCTTCTCCAGATATGACTGGGTTTGACAGAACCAGTCTTCTCTTCTCCAGATATGACTGGGTTTGACCGAACCAGTCTTCTCTTCCTATTCCCTATATAATCACTATGAATAAAGGAAGACCAATCAGGGTAGAGTAAATGTTTAGCTACGCCGGCAACGGTAGAGCCAGGGGTTTATTTGCTTTGCAGGTCAGAGAAGAGAAAGGGTTTTTGGATCCAATCTATTTAGCTGTGATAGTTTAATTATGCCTTTGACATATCGGCTGTTTGTCTTTTGGCTTGCGTCACAAATGAAACCCGACTTTCCCATTGGGCCCAGGTTAAAAGTAGTGCACTTTAAAGGGAATGGGGTGCCATTTGGGATACGCAGTTTTTATTTTGGAGTGTGTTGATGGCAATGCACCTCTCTTCCTGTGACTAATTGCTCAGAGAGTTCTCTCCTCCACACGCTAGCTAGGATACAATAATCTATTTTCTTTAAGAAGTAACAGATGAGAGCAATTTTGTTTTTATTAAACAAGCGATTACATCTGTTGATGTAATAGATAATTTGTCAGGCTTACTTTATTATGGTAATAATTACATGCTATTTTAAGAATCTACCCGAATTGCTTTAAGTCTCAAAGTACTTTATAATATGAATACATTTTAAGGTGTGAAAAACGGTTTTCGGGGGCACACGTACAGTGGGGCAAAAAAGTATTTAGTCAGCCACGAATTGTGCAAGTTCTCCCACTTAAAAAGATGAGAGAGGCCTGTAATTTTCATCATAGGTACACTTCAACTATGACAGACAAAATGAGAAAAAAAAATCCAGAAAATCACATTGTAGGATTTTTAATTAATTTATTGGCAAATTATGGTGGAAAATATGTATTTGGTCACCTACAAACAAGCAAGATTTCTGGCTCTCACAGACCTGTAACTTCTTCTATAAGAGGCTCCTCTGTCCTCCACTCGTTACCTGTTCGTTAGAGTCTCATCTTTCCATGGAGGCCAAATGTATCGGATGCTACAGATCCAATTTTTGGGTCGTCTCATGGCCTGCCAAACATTGTTGTAGCTCGGCCACCTTCCACCTGAGTCTCAATCCACCTTCCACCTGAGTCTCAATCCACCTTCCACCTGAGTCTCAATCCACCTTCCACCTGAGTCTCAATCCACCTTCCACCTGAGTCTCAATCCACCTTCCACCTGAGTCTCAATCCACCTTCCACCTGAGTCTCAATCCACCTTCCACCTGAGTCTCAATCCACCTTCCACCTGAGTCTCAATCCACCTTCCACCTGAGTCTCAATCCACCTTCCACCTGAGTCTCAATCCACCTTCCACCTGAGTCTCAATCCACCTTCCACCTGAGTCTCAATCCACCTTCCCCCTGAGTCTCAATCCACCTTCCCCCTGAGTCTCAATCCACCTTCCACTTGCGTCTCAGGTGGAAGGTGGATGAAATATCTCGCTTAAACAGACAGATTTTGATGGGGATTTTTGATGCTAATTAGATTTCCACTGGGCCATGGGAATTGACCAGGGGGTTTTCAGGATGTTATTTTCATTATTATCTTACCATACCTTCGTTTTCCTGGACCTTGGGACTGGGCTTATAATATGATATTTTTGTCTGAGCGTGTCTAGTTCTAGACAGACCATTCAACGATTTACAAATATGGAGAAAAATATATATATTTTTTGTCCTACAGTAGTCTACCCATCCATGTCACAGTTGTGATAAGTATAACAGACAGTCAGAGTGCTGTGGAGGGAGACTGTTGCCTCCAGCCACTAGGGATGATTCATGATTCACTCAGGCAAATGGAAGGCTGTGCAGCAACGCCTACACTGTGGGCTGCGTCCCAATTGGTTCCCTATTAACCTTGACAGACCCATACCCAGCTAACAGTGGCCTCCAACTGCTCTTAAACGCGAGTAAAACCAAATGCATGCTTTTCAACCGATCGCTGCCTGCACCCGCATGCCCGACTAGCATCACCACCCTGGATGGTTCCAACCTTGAATATGTGGACATCTATAAGTACCTAGGTGTCTGGCTAGACTGCAAACTCTCCTTCCAGACTCACATCAAACATCTCCAATCAAAAATCAAATCCAGAGTCGGCTTTCTATTCCGCAACAAAGCCTCCTTCACTCACGCTGCCAAGCTTACCCTAGTAAAACTGACTATCCTACCGATCCTCGACTTCGGCGATGTCATCTACAAAATGGCTTCCAACACTCTACTCAGCAAACTGGATGCAGTCTACCACAGTGCCATCCGTTTTGTCACTAAAGCACCTTATACCACCCACCACTGCGACTTGTATGCTCTAGTCGGCTGGCCCTCACTACATATTCGTCGCCAGACCCACTGGCTCCAGGTCATCTACAAGTCCATGCTAGGTAAAGCTCCGCCTTATCTCAGTTCACTGGTCACGATGGCAACACCCATCCGTTGCACGCGCTCCAGCAGGTGTATCTCACTGATCATCCCTAAAGCCAACACCTCATTTGGCCGCCTTTCGTTCCAGTACTCTGCTGCCTGTGACTGGAACGAATTGCAAAAATCGCTGAAGTTGGAGACTTTTATCTCCCTCTCCAACTTCAAACATCAGCTATCCGAGCAGCTAACCGATCGCTGCAGCTGTACATAGTCTATAGGTAAATAGCTCACCCTTTTTCACCTACCTCATTCCCATACTGTTTTTATACTGTTTTTATTTATTTACTTTTCTGCTCTTTTGCACACCAATATCTCTACCTGTACATGCCCATCTGATCATTTATCACTCCAGTGTTAATCTGCAAAATTGTATTATTCGCCTACCTCCTCATGCCTTTTGCACACATTGTATATAGACTGCCCATTTTTTCTACTGTGTTATTGACTTGCTAATTGTTTACTCCATGTGTAACTCTGTGTTGTCTGTTCACACTGCTATGCTTTATCTTGGCCAGGTCGCAGTTGCAAATGAGAACTTGTTCTCAACTAGCCTACCTGGTTAAATAAAGGTGAAATAAAAAAAAAAAAAAAAAAAAAAAAAAAAAAAAAAAACAGGGGACGTCCCATTAGGTCACCTTAATAAGGGTTTTGGTGCAACATTATCACACTGACATTCTGAGAACGACTTCAGAACGTTACGTGATCTTAGATCGTTCCTCCATACAGAATCTTTCCTTATCCTTCGTCTGCGCGTAACGGACTGTCCTCATCCATTCAAAACCAAATGTTTTCAGAGACTGGGATGGCCATTTGCAAAATGTTGAATTTTTTGTGGTCAATTTATAAATTCTATTGTGGATTTTGATTAGTGCTTGGGGTTAATGTCTTTCTGAAAGATCAGCTTGTGTCCAACGTTCACCCTCCTGGCTGAGCCAACCAGGTTCACCCTCCTGGCTGAGCCAACCAGGTTCACCCTCCTGGCTGAGCCAACCAGGTTCACCCTCCTGGCTGAGGCAACCAGGTTCACCCTCCTGGCTGAGCCAACCAGGTTTAGGGCTAAAATGTTCTGGTACTTGATAAAGATTGTCACGACTAGTCAAGGTGGGTGGAATCAGGCGCAGAGAGCAAATAGTGAATAGTAGTTTATTCTCCGGTGAACAAAAATAAACACGGACAACCCAAAATACAAACAGGGTGAAAATATCCAAAACAGGATAACAGACAAAAACCGGAGAAATAAATAAACACAAAAACACCGACAGCCAAAACGAAATGACAAAAACAAACAATCCCGCACAAAACAAGGGCGGTTACAATTCACCGAACCCAATCCTGTTTTATGGCAACCATATTCCCATTCTTATTATACCCCTAGATTGTCCCCTTCAGCTGTCACACGGATAATGGCGACTGCAGCTCACTAAGGCTTTTGTTGGGACTATGGACACTGTGACTACAGCTGATTGCTGAGCGTGGTGGAGTGGAGAGTTGAATATGAGCCAAATGAACGTGCATATTCCTTCTCTCTCCTCCACACTTGCCTCCCAGCTGGAAAGGGTCTTCTTTGCCATGTAGGAATTGCGGTGACAGGGACTGTGACTGTGGCAGAGATATCTCTGCAGCTGCCATGTCTTTCAGGGAGGGCTGAACTGAAGAGGTGTTGGTGTGGCGGTGCTGGAGATGTGTGAAATGTGCCTACAGTAGAGAGAGAGAGACAATACAGAGAAAGAGAGACAATACAGAGAGAGAGACAGTACAGAGAGAGAGAGACAGTACAGAGAGAGAGACAGTACAGAGAGAGAGAGACAGTAGAGAGAGAGAGACAGTACAGAGAGAGAGAGACAGTAGAGAGAGAGACAGTACAGAGAGAGAGAGAGAGACAGTAGAGAGAGAGAGACAGGACAGAGAGAGAGACAGTACAGAGAGAGAGACAGTACAGAGAGAGAGACAGTACAGAGAGAGAGACAGTACAGAGAGAGAGAGACAGTACAGAGAGAGAGACAGTACAGAGAGAGAGAGAGTACAGAGAGAGAGACAGTACAGAGAGAGAGACAGTACAGAGAGAGAGACAATACAGAGAGAGAGACAGTACAGTACAGAGAGAGACAGTACAGTACAGAGAGAGAGAGACAATACAGAGAGAGAGACAGTACAGTACAGAGAGAGACAGTACAGTACAGAGAGAGAGAGACAATACAGAGAGAGAGACAGTACAGTACAGAGAGAGACAGTACAGTACAGAGAGAGAGACAGTACAGAGAGAGAGACAGTACAGAGAGAGAGACAGTACAGAGAGAGAGACAATACAGAGAGAGAGACAGTACAGAGAGAGAGACAATACAGAGAGAGAGACAGTACAGTACAGAGAGAGACAGTACAGTACAGAGAGAGAGAGACAATACAGAGAGAGAGACAGTACAGTACAGAGAGAGACAGTACAGTACAGAGAGAGAGAGACAATACAGAGAGAGAGACAGTACAGTACAGAGAGAGACAGTACAGTACAGAGAGAGAGACAGTACAGAGAGAGAGACAGTACAGAGAGAGAGACAGTACAGAGAGAGAGACAGTACAGTACAGAGAGAGACAGTACAGTACACAGAGAGAGAGACAGTACAGTACAGAGAGAGACAGTACAGTACAGAGAGAGAGAGACAATACAGAGAGAGAGACAGTACAGTACAGAGAGAGACAGTACAGTACAGAGAGAGAGACAGTACAGAGAGAGAGACAGTACAGAGAGAGAGACAGTACAGAGAGAGAGACAATACAGAGAGAGAGAGACAGTACAGAGAGAGAGACAGTACAGAGAGAGAGACAGTACAGAGAGAGAGACAGTACAGAGAGAGAGATACAGTACAGAGAGAGAGACAGTACAGAGAGAGAGAGACAGTACAGAGAGAGAGACAGTACAGAGAGAGAGAGACAGTACAGAGAGAGAGACAGTACAGAGAGAGAGACAGTACAGAGAGAGAGACAATACAGAGAGAGAGAGACAGTACAGAGAGAGAGACAGTACAGAGAGAGAGACAGTACAGAGAGAGAGACAGTACAGAGAGAGAGACAGTACAGAGAGAGAGACAATACAGAGAGAGAGAGACAGTACAGAGAGAGAGACAGTACAGAGAGAGAGACAGTACAGAGAGAGAGACAATACAGAGAGAGAGAGACAGTACAGAGAGAGAGACAGTACAGAGAGAGAGAGACAGTACAGAGAGAGAGACAGTACAGAGAGAGAGACAGTACAGAGAGAGCGACAGTACAGAGAGAGAGACAGTACAGAGAGAGAGAGACAGTACAGAGAGAGAGACAGTACAGAGAGAGAGACAGTACAGAGAGAGAGACAGTACAGAGAGAGAGACAGTACAGAGAGAGAGAGACAGTACAGAGAGAGAGACAGTACAGAGAGAGTGACAGTGCAGAGAGAGAGACAGTACAGAGAGAGAGACAGTACAGTACAGAGAGATAGACAGTACAGTACAGAGAGAGAGACAGTACAGAGAGAGAGACAGTACAGAGAGAGAGACAGTACAGAGAGAGAGACAGTACAGAGAGAGTGACAGTGCAGAGAGAGAGACAGTACAGAGAGAGAGAGACAGTACAGAGAGAGAGACAGTACAGAGAGAGAGACAGTACAGTACAGAGAGAGACAGTACAGTACAGAGAGAGAGAGACAATACAGAGAGAGAGACAGTACAGTACAGAGAGAGACAGTACAGTACAGAGAGAGAGACAGTACAGAGAGAGAGACAGTACAGAGAGAGAGACAGTACAGAGAGAGAGACAATACAGAGAGAGAGAGACAGTACAGAGAGAGAGACAATACAGAGAGAGAGACAGTACAGTACAGAGAGAGACAGTACAGTACAGAGAGAGAGAGACAATACAGAGAGAGAGACAGTACAGTACAGAGAGAGACAGTACAGTACAGAGAGAGAGAGACAATACAGAGAGAGAGACAGTACAGTACAGAGAGAGACAGTACAGTACAGAGAGAGAGACAGTACAGAGAGAGAGACAGTACAGAGAGAGAGACAGTACAGTACAGAGAGAGACAGTACAGTACAGAGAGAGACAGTACAGTACAGAGAGAGAGAGACAATACAGAGAGAGAGACAGTACAGTACAGAGAGAGACAGTACAGTACAGAGAGAGAGAGACAATACAGAGAGAGAGACAGTACAGTACAGAGAGAGACAGTACAGTACAGAGAGAGAGACAGTACAGAGAGAGAGACAGTACAGAGAGAGAGACAGTACAGAGAGAGAGACAGTACAGAGAGAGAGACAGTACAGAGAGAGAGACAGTACAGAGAGAGAGACAGTACAGAGAGAGAGACAGTACAGAGAGAGAGAGACAGTACAGAGAGAGAGACAGTACAGAGAGAGAGAGACAGTACAGAGAGAGAGACAGTACAGAGAGAGAGAGACAGTACAGAGAGAGAGACAGTACAGAGAGAGAGACAGTACAGAGAGAGACAGTACAGAGAGAGAGACAATACAGAGAGAGAGAGACAGTACAGAGAGAGAGACAGTACAGAGAAAGAGACAGTACAGAGAGAGAGACAGTACAGAGAGAGAGACAGTACAGAGAGAGAGACAATACAGAGAGAGAGAGACAGTACAGAGAGAGAGACAGTACAGAGAGAGAGACAGTACAGAGAGAGACAATACAGAGAGAGAGAGACAGTACAGAGAGAGAGACAGTACAGAGAGAGAGAGACAGTACAGAGAGAGAGACAGTACAGAGAGAGAGACAGTACAGAGAGAGCGACAGTACAGAGAGAGAGACAGTACAGAGAGAGAGAGACAGTACAGAGAGAGAGACAGTACAGAGAGAGAGACAGTACAGAGAGAGAGACAGTACAGAGAGAGAGACAATACAGAGAGAGAGAGACAGTACAGAGAGAGAGACAGTACAGAGAGAGAGACAGTACAGAGAGAGAGACAGTACAGAGAGAGAGACAGTACAGAGAGAGAGAGACAGTACAGAGAGAGAGACAGTACAGAGAGAGAGAGACAGTACAGAGAGAGAGACAGTACAGAGAGAGAGAGACAGTACAGAGAGAGAGACAGTACAGAGAGAGAGACAGTACAGAGAGAGAGACAGTACAGAGAGAGAGACAATACAGAGAGAGAGAGACAGTACAGAGAGAGAGACAGTACAGAGAAAGAGACAGTACAGAGAGAGAGACAGTACAGAGAGAGAGACAGTACAGAGAGAGAGACAATACAGAGAGAGAGAGACAGTACAGAGAGAGAGACAGTACAGAGAGAGAGACAGTACAGAGAGAGAGACAATACAGAGAGAGAGAGACAGTACAGAGAGAGAGACAGTACAGAGAGAGAGACAATACAGAGAGAGAGAGACAGTACAGAGAGAGAGACAGTACATAGAGAGAGAGACAGTACAGAGAGAGAGACAGTACAGAGAGAGAGACAGTACAGAGAGAGCGACAGTACAGAGAGAGAGACAGTACAGAGAGAGAGAGACAGTACAGAGAGAGAGACAGTACAGAGAGAGAGACAGTACAGAGAGAGAGACAGTACAGAGAGAGAGACAGTACAGAGAGAGAGAGACAGTACAGAGAGAGAGACAGTACAGAGAGAGTGACAGTGCAGAGAGAGAGACAGTACAGAGAGAGAGACAGTACAGTACAGAGAGAGAGACAGTACAGAGAGAGAGACAGTACAGAGAGAGAGACAGTACAGAGAGAGAGACAGTACAGAGAGAGTGACAGTGCAGAGAGAGAGACAGTACAGAGAGAGAGAGACAGTACAGAGAGAGAGACAGTACAGAGAGAGAGACAGTACAGTACAGAGAGAAAGACAGTACAGTACAGAGAGAGACAGTACAGTACAGAGAGAAAGACAGTACAGAGAGAGAGAGAGAGAGAGACAGTACAGTACAGAGAGAAAGACAGTACAGTACAGAGAGACAGTACAGTACAGAGAGAGAGACAGTACAGAGAGAGAGACAGTACACAGAGAGAGACAGTACAGTACAGAGAGAGAGACAGTACAGAGAGAGAGACAGGACAGTACAGAGAGAGAGACAGTACAGACAGAGAGACAGGACAGTACAGAGAGAGAGACAGTACAGAGAGAGAGACAGTACAGAGAGAGTGCCGTCCATTCACTCTGAGATGAGCCGGGGATCGTGACTGCTGCTGTGTGACTTTAAAATGATAGCTCAGGGACTGCTGTGTGACTTTAAAATGATAGCTAAGGGACTGCTGTGTGACATTAAAATGATAGCTCAGGGACTGCTGTGTGACTTTAAAATGATAGCTCAGGGACTGCTGGGTGACTTTAAAATGATAGCTCAGGGACTGCTGTGTGACTTTAAAATGATAGCTCAGGGACTGCTGTGTGACATTAAAATGATAGCTCAGGGACTGCTGTGTGACTTTAAAATGATAGCTCAGGGACTGCTGTGTGAGAGAGACAGTACAGTACAGAGAGAAAGACAGTACAGTACAGAGAGAGACAGTACAGTACAGAGAGAGAGACAGTACAGAGAGAGAGAGAGAGAGACAGTACAGTACAGAGAGAAAGACAGTACAGTACAGAGAGACAGTACAGTACAGAGAGAGAGACAGTACAGAGAGAGAGACAGTACAGTACAGAGAGAAAGACAGTACAGTACAGAGAGACAGTACAGTACAGAGAGACAGTACAGCACAGAGAGAGAGACAGTACAGAGAGAGAGAGAGAGACAGTACAGTACAGAGAGAGAGACAGTACAGTACAGAGAGACAGTACAGTACAGAGAGAGAGACAGTACAGAGAGAGAGACAGTACACAGAGAGAGACAGTACAGTACAGAGAGAGAGACAGTACAGTACAGAGAGAGAGACAGTACAGTACAGAGAGAGAGACAGGACAGTACAGAGAGAGAGACAGTACAGAGAGAGAGACAGGACAGTACAGAGAGAGAGACAGTACAGAGAGAGAGACAGTACAGAGAGAGTGCCGTCCATTCACTCTGAGATGAGCCGGGGATCGTGACTGCTGTGTGACTTTAAAATGATAGCTCAGGGACTGCTGTGTGACTTTAAAATGATAGCTCAGGGACTGCTGTGTGACTTTAAAATGATAGCTCAGGGACTGCTGTGTGACATTAAAATGATAGCTCAGGGACTGCTGTGTGACTTTAAAATGATAGCTCAGGGACTGCTGTGTGACTTTAAAATGATAGCTCAGGGACTGCTGTGTGACATTAAAATGATAGCTCAGGGACTGCTGTGTGACTTTAAAATGATAGCTCAGGGACTGCTGTGTGACTTTAAAATCATAGCTCAGGGACTGCTGTGTGACATTAAAATGATAGCTCAGGGACTGCTGTGTGACTTTAAAATGATAGCTCAGGGACTGCTGTGTGACTTTAAAATGATAGCTCAGGGACTGCTGTGTGACATTAAAATGATAGCTCAGGGACTGCTGTGTGACTTTAAAATGATAGCTCAGGGACTGCTGTGTGAGAGAGACAGTACAGTACAGAGAGAGACAGTACAGTACAGAGAGAGAGACAGTACAGAGAGAGAGAGAGACAGTACAGTACAGAGAGAAAGACAGTACAGTACAGAGAGAGAGACAGTACAGAGAGAGAGACAGTACAGTACAGAGAGAAAGACAGTACAGTACAGAGAGACAGTACAGTACAGAGAGACAGTACAGCACAGAGAGAGAGACAGTACAGAGAGAGAGAGAGAGACAGTACAGTACAGTACAGAGAGAGAGACAGTACAGTACAGAGAGACAGTACAGTACAGAGAGAGAGACAGTACAGAGAGAGAGACAGTACACAGAGAGAGACAGTACAGTACAGAGAGAGAGACAGTACAGTACAGAGAGAGAGACAGTACAGTACAGAGAGAGAGACAGTACAGAGAGAGAGACAGTACAGAGAGAGTGCCGTCCATTCACTCTGAGATGAGCCGGGGATCGTGACTGCTGCTGTGTGACTTTAAAATGATAGCTCAGGGACTGCTGTGTGACATTAAAATGATAGCTCAGGGACTGCCGTGTGACTTTAAAATGATAGCTCAGGGACTGCCGTGTGACTTTAAAATGATAGCTCAGGGACTGCTGTGTGACTTTAAAATGATAGCTCAGGGACTGCTGTGTGACATTAAAATGATAGCTCAGGGACTGCTGTGTGACTTTAAAATGATAGCTCAGGGACTGCTGTGTGACTTTAAAATGATAGCTCAGGGACTGCTGTGTGACTTTAAAATGATAGCTCAGGGACTGCTGTGTGACTTTAAAATGATAGCTCAGGGACTGCTGTGTGACTTTAAAATGATAGCTCAGGGACTGCCATGTGACTTTAAAATGATAGCTCAGGGACTGCCGTGTGACTTTAAAATGATAGCTCAGGGACTGCTGTGTGACTTTAAAATGATAGCTCAGGGACTGCTGTGTGACTTTAAAATGATAGCTCAGGGACTGCTGTGTGACTTTAAAATGATAGCTCAGGGACTGCCGTGTGACTTTAAAATGATAGCTCAGGGACTGCTGTGTGACTTTAAAATGATAGCTCAGGGACTGCCGTGTGACTTTACAATGATAGCTCAGGGACTGCCGTGTGACTTTAAAATGATAGCTCAGGGACTGCTGTGTGACTTTAAAATGATAGCTCAGGGACTGCTGTGTGACTTTAAAATGATAGCTCAGGGACTGCTGTGTGACTTTAAAATGATAGCTCAGGGACTGCTGTGTGACTTTAAAATGATAGCTCAGGGACTGCTGTGTGACTTTAAAATGATAGCTCAGGGACTGCTGTGTGACATTAAAATGATAGCTCAGGGACTGCTGTGTGACTTTAAAATGATAGCTCAGGGACTGCTGTGTGACTTTAAAATGATAGCTCAGGGACTGCTGTGTGACTTTAAAATGATAGCTCAGGGACTGCTGTGTGACTTTAAAATGATAGCTCAGGGACTGCTGTGTGACTTTAAAATGATAGCTCAGGGACTGCTGTGTGACTTTAAAATGATAGCTCAGGGACTGCTGTGTGACTTTAAAATGATAGCTCAGGGACTGACGTGTGACTTTAAAATGATAGCTCAGGGACTGCTGTGTGACTTTAAAATGATAGCTCAGGGACTGCTGTGTGACTTTAAAATGATAGCTCAGGGACTGACGTGTGACTTTAAAATGATAGCTCAGGGACTGCTGTGTGACTTTAAAATGATAGCTCAGGGACTGCTGTGTGACATTAAAATGATAGCTCAGGGACTGCTGTGTGACTTTGAAATGATAGCTCAGGGACTGCTGTGTGACTTTAAAATGGGGGCAATGCAAGATACCACAGAAAGGCCCATTAAAGCAAGACATAACATACAGTGGAGCAAAAAAAGTATTTAGTCAGCCACTAATTGTGCAAGTTCTCCCACTTAAAAACATGAGAGAGGCCTGTAATTGTCATCATAGGTACACTTCAACTATGACAGACAAAATGAGAAAAAAAAATCCAAAAAATCACATTGTAGGGTTTTTAATGAATTTATTTGCAAATTATGGTGGAGAATAAGTATTTGGTCACCTACAAACAAGCAAGATTTCTGGCTCTCACAGACCTGTAACTTCTTCTTTAAGAGGCTCCTCTGTCTTCCACTCGTTACCTGTATTAATGGCACCTGTTTGAACTTGTTATCAGTATAAAAGACACCTGTCCACAACCTCAAACAGTCACACTCCAAACTCCACTATGGCCAAGACCAAAGAGCTGTCAAAGGACACCAGAAACAAAATTGTAGACCTGCACCAGGCTGGGAAGACTGAAACTGCAATAGGTAAGCAGCTTGGTTTGAAGAAATCAACTGTGGGAGCAATTATTAGGAAATGGAAGACATACAAGACCACTGATAATCTCCCTCGATCTGGGGCTCCACGCAAGACCGTGGGGTCAAAATGATCACAAGAACGGTGAGCAAAAATCCCAGAACCACACGGGGGGACCTAGTGAATGACCTGCAGAGAGCTGCGACCAAAGTAACAAAGCCTACCATCAGTAACACACTACGCCGCCAGGGACTCGAATCCTGCAGTGCCAGACGTGTCCCTCTGCTTAAGCCAGTACATGTCCAGGCCGGTCTGAAGTTTTCTAGAGAGCATTTGGATGATCAAATCAAATCAAATCAAATTTTATTTGTCACATACACATGGTTAGCAGATGTTAATGCGAGTGTAGCGAAATGCTTGTGCTTCTAGTTCCGACAATGCAGTGATAACCAACAAGTAATCTAACTAACAATTCCACAACTACTGTCTTATACACAGTGTAAGGGGATAAGGAATATGTACATAAGGATATATGAATGAGTGATGGTACAGAGCAGCATACAGTAGATGGTATCGAGTACAGTATATACATATGAGATGAGTGTGTAGACAAAGTAAACAAAGTGGCATAGTTAAAGTGGCTAGTGATACATGTATTACATAAGGATGCAGTCGATGATGTAGAGTACAGTATATACATATGCATATGAGATGAATAATGTAGGGTAAGTAACATTATATAAGGTAGCATTGTTTAAAGTGGCTAGTGATATATTTACATCATTTCCCATTATTAAAATGGCTGGAGTTGGGTCAGTGTCAATGACAGTGTGTTGGCAGCAGCCACTCAATGTTAGTGGTGGCTGTTTAACAGTCTGATGGCCTTGAGATAGAAGCTGTTTTTCAGTCTCTCGGTCCCAGCTTTGATGCACGTGTACTGACCTCGCCTTCTGGATGATAGCGGGGTGAACAGGCAGTGGTTCGGGTGGTTGATGTCCTTGATGATCTTTATGGCCTTCCTGTAACATCGGGTGGTGTAGGTGTCCTGGAGGGCAGGTAGTTTGCCCCCGGTGATGCGTTGTGCAGTCCTCACTACCCTCTGGAGAGCCTTACGTTTGAGGGCGGAGCAGTTGCCGTACCAGGCAGTGATACAGCCCGCCAGGATGCTCTCGATTGTGCATCTGTAGAAGTTTGTGAGTGCTTTTGGTGACAAGCCGAATTTCTTCAGCCTCCTGAGGTTGAAGAGGCGCTGCTGCGCCTTCTTCACGATGCTGTCTGTGTGAGTGGACCAATTCAGTTTGTCTGTGATGTGTATGCCGAGGAACTTAAAACTTGCTACCCTCTCCACTACTGTTCCATCGATGTGGATAGGGGGGTGTTCCCTCTGCTGTTTCCTGAAGTCCACAATCATCTCCTTAGTTTTGTTGACGTTGAGTGTGAGGTTATTTTCCTGACACCACACTCCACATCCAGAAGAAGATTGGGAGAATGTCATATGGTCAGATGAAACCAAAACTCAACTCGTCTTTTTAAGTGGGAGAACTTGCACAATTGGTGGCTGACTAAATACTTTTTTGCCCCACTGTACAGGCTGATGTCCATCCCCTATATAATATACAGTCTGAGGTCCATCCTCTCCTCTCTCCTACATAATATACAGTCTGAGATCCATCCTCTCCTCTCTCCTACATAATATACAGTCTGAGGTCCATCCTCTCCTCTCCCCTATATAATATACAGTCTGAGATCCATCCTCTCCTCTCCCCTATATAATATACAGTCTGAGGTCCATCCTCTCCTCTCCCCTATATAATATACAGTCTGAGATCCATCCTCTCCTCTCCCCTATATAATATACAGTCTGAGGTCCATCCTCTCCTCTCCCCTATATAATATACAGTCTGAGATCCATCCTCTCCTCTCCCCTATATAATATACAGGCTGAGGTCCATCCTCTCCTCTCTCCTACATAATATACAGTCTGAGATCCATCCTCTCCTCTCCCCTACATAATATACAGGCTGAGGTCCATCCTCTCCTCTCTCCTACATAATATACAGTCTGAGGTCCATCCTCTCCTCTCCCCTACATAATATACAGGCTGAGGTCCATCCTCTCCTCTCTCCTACATAATATACAGTCTGAGGTCCATCCTCTCCTCTCCCCCTATATAATATACAGGCTGAGGTCCATCCTCTCCTCTCTCCTACATAATATACAGTCTGAGATCCATCCTCTCCTCTCCCCTACATAATATACAGGCTGAGGTCCATCCTCTCCTCTCTCCTACATAATATACAGTCTGAGGTCCATCCTCTCCTCTCCCTACATAATATACAGGCTGAGGTCCATCCTCTCCTCTCTCCTACATAATATACAGTCTGAGGTCCATCCTCTCCTCTCTCCTACATAATATACAGTCTGAGGTCCATCCTCTCCTCTCTCCTACATAATATACAGGCTGAGATCCATCCTCTCCTCTCCCCATCCTCTCCTCTCCCCAACATAATATACAGTCTGAGGTCCATCCTCTCCTCTCTCCTACATAATATACAGTCTGAGATCCATCCTCTCCTCTCTCCTACATAATATACAGTCTGAGGTCCATCCTCTCCTCTCCCCTATATAATATACAGGCTGAGGTCCATCCTCTCCTCTCTCCTACATAATATACAGTCTGAGATCCATCCTCTCCTCTCCCCTACATAATATACAGGCTGAGGTCCATCCTCTCCTCTCTCCTACATAATATACAGTCTGAGGTCCATCCTCTCCTCTCCCCTACATAATATACAGGCTGAGGTCCATCCTCTCCTCTCTCCTACATAATATACAGTCTGAGGTCCATCCTCTCCTCTCTCCTACATAATATACAGTCTGAGGTCCATCCTCTCCTCTCTCCTACATAATATACAGTCTGAGATCCATCCTCTCCTCTCCCCTACATAATATACAGGCTGAGGTCCATCCTCTCCTCTCTCCTACATAATATGCAGTCTGAGATCCAACCTCTCCTCTCCCCTACATAATATACAGGCTGAGGTCCATCCTCTCCTCTCTCCTACATAATATACAGTCTGAGGTCCATCCTCTCCTCTCTCCTACATAATATACAGGCTTAGGTCCATCCTCTCCTCTCTCCTACATAATATACAGTCTGAGGTCCATCCTCTCCTCTCCCCTATATAATATACAGTCTGAGGTCCATCCTCTCCTCTCCCCTATATAATATACAGTCTGAGATCCATCCTCTCCTCTCCCCTACATAATATACAGTCTGAGGTCCATCCTCTCCTCTCTCGTACATAATATACAGTCTGAGATCCATCCTCTCCTCTCCCCTATATAATATACAGTCTGAGATCCATCCTCTCCTCTCCCCTACATAATATACAGTCTGAGGTCCATCCTCTCCTCTCTCCTACATAATATACAGTCTGAGGTCCATCCTCTCCTCTCCCCTATATAATATACAGTCTGAGATCCATCCTCTCCTCTCCCCTATATAATATACAGTCTGAGATCCATCCTCTCCTCTCCCTACATAATATACAGTCTGAGGTCCATCCTCTCCTCTCCCCTATATAATATACAGTCTGAGGTCCATCCTCTCCTCTCTCCTACATAATATACAGTCTGAGATCCATCCTCTCCTCTCCCCTACATAATATACAGTCTGAGGTCCATCCTCTCCTCTCCCCTATATAATATACAGTCTGAGATCCATCCTCTCCTCTCCCCTATATAATATACAGTCTGAGATCCATCCTCTCCTCTCCCCTATATAATATACAGTCTGAGGTCCATCCTCTCCTCTCTCCTACATAATATACAGTCTGAGATCCATCCTCTCCTCTCCCCTATATAATATACAGTCTGAGATCCATCCTCTCCTCTCCCCTATACAGTCTGAGATCCATCCTCTCCTCTCCCCTATATAATATACAGTCTGAGATCCATCCTCTCCTCTCCCCTATATAATATACAGTCTGAGATCCATCCTCTCCTCTCCCCTACATAATATACAGGCTGAGGTCCATCCTCTCCTCTCTCCTACATAATATACAGTCTGAGGTCCATCCTCTCCTCTCCCCAACATAATATACAGTCTGAGGTCCATCCTCTCCTCTCTCCTACATAATATACAGTCTGAGATCCATCCTCTCCTCTCTCCTACATAATATACAGTCTGAGGTCCATCCTCTCCTCTCCCCTATATAATATACAGGCTGAGGTCCATCCTCTCCTCTCTCCTACATAATATACAGTCTGAGATCCATCCTCTCCTCTCCCCTACATAATATACAGGCTGAGGTCCATCCTCTCCTCTCTCCTACATAATATACAGTCTGAGGTCCATCCTCTCCTCTCCCCCTACATAATATACAGGCTGAGGTCCATCCTCTCCTCTCTCCTACATAATATACAGTCTGAGGTCCATCCTCTCCTCTCTCCTACATAATATACAGTCTGAGGTCCATCCTCTCCTCTCTCCTACATAATATACAGTCTGAGATCCATCCTCTCCTCTCCCCTACATAATATACAGGCTGAGGTCCATCCTCTCCTCTCTCCTACATAATATGCAGTCTGAGATCCAACCTCTCCTCTCCCCTACATAATATACAGGCTGAGGTCCATCCTCTCCTCTCTCCTACATAATATACAGTCTGAGGTCCATCCTCTCCTCTCTCCTACATAATATACAGGCTTAGGTCCATCCTCTCCTCTCTCCTACATAATATACAGTCTGAGGTCCATCCTCTCCTCTCCCCTATATAATATACAGTCTGAGGTCCATCCTCTCCTCTCCCCTATATAATATACAGTCTGAGATCCATCCTCTCCTCTCCCCTACATAATATACAGTCTGAGGTCCATCCTCTCCTCTCTCGTACATAATATACAGTCTGAGATCCATCCTCTCCTCTCCCCTATATAATATACAGTCTGAGATCCATCCTCTCCTCTCCCCTACATAATATACAGTCTGAGGTCCATCCTCTCCTCTCTCCTACATAATATACAGTCTGAGGTCCATCCTCTCCTCTCCCCTATATAATATACAGTCTGAGATCCATCCTCTCCTCTCCCCTATATAATATACAGTCTGAGATCCATCCTCTCCTCTCCCCTACATAATATACAGTCTGAGGTCCATCCTCTCCTCTCCCCTATATAATATACAGTCTGAGGTCCATCCTCTCCTCTCTCCTACATAATATACAGTCTGAGATCCATCCTCTCCTCTCCCCTACATAATATACAGTCTGAGGTCCATCCTCTCCTCTCCCCTATATAATATACAGTCTGAGATCCATCCTCTCCTCTCCCCTATATAATATACAGTCTGAGATCCATCCTCTCCTCTCCCCTATATAATATACAGTCTGAGGTCCATCCTCTCCTCTCTCCTACATAATATACAGTCTGAGATCCATCCTCTCCTCTCCCCTATATAATATACAGTCTGAGATCCATCCTCTCCTCTCCCCTATATAATATACAGTCTGAGATCCATCCTCTCCTCTCCCCTATATAATATACAGTCTGAGATCCATCCTCTCCTCTCCCCTATATAATATACAGTCTGAGATCCATCCTCTCCTCTCCCCTACATAATATACAGTCTGAGATCCATCCTCTCCTCTCCCCTACATAATATACAGGCTGAGGTCCATCCTCTCCTCTCTCCTACATAATATACAGTCTGAGGTCCATCCTCTCCTCTCCCCTACATAATATACAGGCTGAGGTCCATCCTCTCCTCTCTCCTACATAATATACAGTCTGAGGTCCATCCTCTCCTCTCTCCTACATAATATACAGTCTGAGGTCCATCCTCTCCTCTCTCCTACATAATATACAGGCTGAGATCCATCCTCTCCTCTCCCCAACATAATATACAGTCTGAGGTCCATCCTCTCCTCTCTCCTACATAATATACAGTCTGAGATCCATCCTCTCCTCTCTCCTACATAATATACAGTCTGAGGTCCATCCTCTCCTCTCCCCTATATAATATACAGGCTGAGGTCCATCCTCTCCTCTCTCCTACATAATATACAGTCTGAGATCCATCCTCTCCTCTCCCCTACATAATATACAGGCTGAGGTCCATCCTCTCCTCTCTCCTACATAATATACAGTCTGAGGTCCATCCTCTCCTCTCCCCTACATAATATACAGGCTGAGGTCCATCCTCTCCTCTCTCCTACATAATATACAGTCTGAGGTCCATCCTCTCCTCTCTCCTACATAATATACAGTCTGAGGTCCATCCTCTCCTCTCTCCTACATAATATACAGGCTGAGATCCATCCTCTCCTCTCCCCAACATAATATACAGTCTGAGGTCCATCCTCTCCTCTCTCCTACATAATATACAGTCTGAGATCCATCCTCTCCTCTCTCCTACATAATATACAGTCTGAGGTCCATCCTCTCCTCTCCCCTATATAATATACAGGCTGAGGTCCATCCTCTCCTCTCTCCTACATAATATACAGTCTGAGATCCATCCTCTCCTCTCCCCTACATAATATACAGGCTGAGGTCCATCCTCTCCTCTCTCCTACATAATATACAGTCTGAGGTCCATCCTCTCCTCTCCCCTACATAATATACAGGCTGAGGTCCATCCTCTCCTCTCTCCTACATAATATACAGTCTGAGGTCCATCCTCTCCTCTCTCCTACATAATATACAGTCTGAGGTCCATCCTCTCCTCTCTCCTACATAATATACAGTCTGAGATCCATCCTCTCCTCTCCCCTACATAATATACAGGCTGAGGTCCATCCTCTCCTCTCTCCTACATAATATGCAGTCTGAGATCCAACCTCTCCTCTCCCCTACATAATATACAGGCTGAGGTCCATCCTCTCCTCTCTCCTACATAATATACAGTCTGAGGTCCATCCTCTCCTCTCTCCTACATAATATACAGGCTTAGGTCCATCCTCTCCTCTCTCCTACATAATATACAGTCTGAGGTCCATCCTCTCCTCTCCCCTATATAATATACAGTCTGAGGTCCATCCTCTCCTCTCCCCTATATAATATACAGTCTGAGATCCATCCTCTCCTCTCCCCTACATAATATACAGTCTGAGGTCCATCCTCTCCTCTCTCGTACATAATATACAGTCTGAGATCCATCCTCTCCTCTCCCCTATATAATATACAGTCTGAGATCCATCCTCTCCTCTCCCCTACATATTATACAGTCTGAGGTCCATCCTCTCCTCTCTCCTACATAATATACAGTCTGAGGTCCATCCTCTCCTCTCCCCTATATAATATACAGTCTGAGATCCATCCTCTCCTCTCCCCTATATAATATACAGTCTGAGATCCATCCTCTCCTCTCCCCTACATAATATACAGTCTGAGGTCCATCCTCTCCTCTCCCCTATATAATATACAGTCTGAGGTCCATCCTCTCCTCTCTCCTACATAATATACAGTCTGAGATCCATCCTCTCCTCTCCCCTACATAATATACAGTCTGAGGTCCATCCTCTCCTCTCCCCTATATAATATACAGTCTGAGATCCATCCTCTCCTCTCCCCTATATAATATACAGTCTGAGATCCATCCTCTCCTCTCCCCTATATAATATACAGTCTGAGGTCCATCCTCTCCTCTCTCCTACATAATATACAGTCTGAGATCCATCCTCTCCTCTCCCCTATATAATATACAGTCTGAGATCCATCCTCTCCTCTCCCCTATATAATATACAGTCTGAGATCCATCCTCTCCTCTCCCCTATATAATATACAGTCTGAGATCCATCCTCTCCTCTCCCCTATATAATATACAGTCTGAGATCCATCCTCTCCTCTCCCCTATATAATATACAGTCTGAGATCCATCCTCTCCTCTCCCCTATATAATATACAGTCTGAGATCCATCCTCTCCTCTCCCCTATATAATATACAGTCTGAGATCCATCCTCTCCTCTCCCCTATATAATATACAGTCTGAGGTCCATCCTCTCCTCTCTCCTATATAATATACAGTCTGAGGCAGAAGATCTACGGAACATACTGTATGTATTTCTGCAGCAGATAGTTGATGCTTGACTGCAGAGAAGACACGAAGACGATAATGCCTGCATCAGCGTGCACACTGGGGTTGCAAAGGGAGTGTATATTACTGGAAACATTGAGGTTAACATTTTGTTAACCTTCCAGGATTATGTAATCGATCACAAGACATCTAGTGGCCCGTTTGGGTATTTCGGGACGATCACAGGTGTGGCCTTATCGCATGTAAAATGTAACTACATAAGGTGATTAAACATAGGATCACAACATTGTAAAACATTATCCTGAAAGAATTCCACAGCATTGTTGAATACTCGTTTCTGATTGGCTAGAAGGGCATTCTAGAATGGGCATTAAAACCAGATATGGGGACATGTTGGAATCATGGAATCAATCAGCACCAACACATGCAGACTTCCTACAACGTTACAGTGTGTGTGTGTGTGTGTGTGTGTGTGTGTGTGTGTGTGTGTGTGTGTGTGTGTGTGTGTGTGTGTGTGTGTGTGTGTGTGTGTGTGTGTGTGTGTGTGTGTGTGTGTGTTTAAGTGTGTGTGTGTGTTTAAGTGTGTGTGTGTGTTTAAGTGTGTGTGTTTATGTGTGTGTGTGTGTGTGTGTGTGTGTGTGTGTGTGTGTGTGTGTGTGTGTGTGTGTGTGTGTGTGTGTGTGTGTGTGTGTGTGTGTGTGTGTGTGTTTAAGTGTGTGTGTGCGTTTCTGTGTGTGTGTGTGTGTGTGTGTGTGTGTGTGTGTGTGTGTGTGTGTGTGTGTGTGTGTGTGTGTGTGTGTGTGTGTGTTGTGTTTGTTTAAGTGTGTGTGTGTGTTTACGTGTGAGTGTGTGTTTATGTGTGTGTGTGTGTGTGTGTGTGTGTGTGTGTGTGTGTGTTTATGTGTGTGTGTGTGTGTGTGTTTATGTGTGTGTGTTTATGTGTGTGTGCGTGCGTGCATGTGTGTGTGTGTGTGTCTGGTAAGCTGATGCGTGCTGAGGCATCTCTGTGATGGATGAGGGCTCCATGGTAGACTGATCTGTTGGTTAGAAGTCAACACAATGTAATTCCACCATGTTATCCTCACCAATACAATGACAATGAAATACAAAGTCAGGTTATTTTGGATTTTTGGTATTTTGGATTTTATTATTTTTTATTATTTAAAAAAAAATCTACTCTATAGATGTTACACAATCTAAATTAAGTATAATTAATACCAAAAAAAAATGTATTGGGAAAAAATGCTACATGAATGTTTCTTGCTTATTTATTCTGGCTATATATGTTTCACCATCTACATAAGATTCTGGAATTAACCAGATCACTGGAGAATAAACTGGATGTTCTACGTCATTGAGTTGGCGGCACAGGACGTACTGCTCTCCCAGGACAAGGCCCTAATCTCGGACACTCAGAAGAGAAAGAGACAACAATATAGAGGCCAGCGTGGCACCCTGATGAAACTATGGAAACGAGTAAATAACCCTCTGTTCTATTGGAGTACAAATCACTGGAGGACAAACTGGATGCGCTCCGTTCGAGACTATCCTACCGACCTGAAGACCTGTCACTTCCTGTTGTTCTCAGACACTTGGACGTGAATAATATTCTAAAAAAAAACATCCCTTTTTCAGGACCTGGTCTTTCAAAGATAATTAGTAAAAATTCAAATAGGACGTACAGATCTTCATCGTGAAGGGTTTAAACACTGTTTCCCATGCTTGCTCAATCCACCATAAACAATTAATGAACATGCACCTGTGGAACGGTCGTTAAGACACTAACAGTGTACAGACGGTAGGCAATTAAGGTCACAGTTATGAAAACTTAGGATACTAAAGAGTATCGGCGTATTGGCTCCCCTTCCCATTCGGGTGGCGCTCGGCGGTCGTCGTCGCCGGCCTACTCGCTTCCACTGATTCTTTCCTCCCCCTCCTTGGTTGTAATTAGTTTGGCTTTATTAGTCAACCGGCCAGCCCGTTTCTTTGTGCGGGATTTATTATTGTAAAAGAATGCTCCAGCGGTTTTTCAATCCTTTGTAGACGAGATTCTCAGGGACCTGTGCGGGCAGGGAGTGGTTGTTTATATCGATGACATTCTGATCTACTCGGCCACTCACGCCGCGCATGTGTCTCTGGTACGCAAGGTGCTTGGTAGACTGCTGGAGCATGACCTATACATCAAGGCTGAGAAGTGTGTGTTCTCCAAACGAGCCGTCTCCTTTCTGGGTTATCGCATTTCCACCTCGTTGGTGGTGATGGAGGGTGACCGCATTAAGGCCGTGCTTAATTGGCCGACTCCGACCACGGTAAAAGAGGTGCAGCGGTTTTTTGGGTTTTTCCAACTACTACCGGAGGTTTATCCGGGGTTTTGGCCAGATAGCGGCTCCCATTACCTCACTGCTGAAGGGGGGCCCGGTGCGATTGCAGTGGTCAGCACAGGCGGACAGAGCATTCAACAGGTTGAAGGCGCTGTTCACGGATGCGCCCGTGTTGGCGCATCTGGACCCCTCTCTAGCATTCATAGTGGAGGTGGACGCACTGTTCCGCCTTTACAGCACGGAGGATAGGTCCACCAAACCTACTCCCATCCTTCCCGCCTCAAAGCTGGTAGCACCAGTGGTATGGGAGGTGGACTCGGACATCGAGCGGGCGTTACGGGCGGAGCCCGCGCCTCCTCAGTTTCCGGCGGGGCGGAAGTACGTGCCGCTTGATGTTCGGGACGAACTGATTCGGTGGGCTCACGTCCTACGCTCCTCGGGTCACCCTGGGGTGGCGAGGACAGTGGGGAGACTTCAGGGGAAGTATTGGTGGCCTAAGGACGTTAAGGGTTATGTCTCCTCCTGTTCACTGTGCGCTCAGAGTAAGGCTCCTAGGAACCTACCTATAGGGACGTTACAACCCCTCCCCGTTCCACAACGGCCATGGTCTCATCTATCCGTAGATTTCCTGACCGATCTTCCCTCGTCTCAGGGGAACACAACGGGTAATTGTGGATCGGTTCTCTAAGTCCTGTTGTCTCCTCCCGTTGCCCGGTATCCATACAGTCCTACAGACTGAGGGGGCATTATTCACCCACGTCTTTCAGCGCTACGGGGTGCAGGAGGATATCGTTTCTGATCGTGGTCCCCAGTTCACGTCCCGAGTATGGAGGGCGTTCATGGAGCTTCTGGGGGTCTCGGTCAGCCTGACCTCCGGTTATCACCCCGAGAGTAATGGGCAGGTGGAGAGAGTGAACCAGGAAGTGGGTAGGTTTCTGCGGTCATATTGCCAGGACCAGCCAGGGGAGTGGGCGAGATACATCCCCTATTTGTACCGGGGGACAGGGTCTGGCTCTCGACCCGAAACCTGCCCCTCCGCTTGCCCTGCCGGAAGCTGGGGTCGCAGTGTGTAGGGCTCTTCAAAGTCCTGAGGAGAATAAACGAGGTGAGTTATCGATTCCTATTATCATATTAATCCCTTTTTTCATGTGTCTCTCCTCAGGTCGGTGGTAGCTGGTCCCCTACAGGACGGTGGGGTGCCGGAGGTCCCTCCTCCCCCTCTGGACATCGAGGGGTCCCCGGCGTATATGATATGGGCCATTCTGGACTCGAGACGCCGGGTGAGGTGCCTACAGTACCTCGTGGACTGGGAGGGGTATGGTCCGGAGGGGGACATTTTGGATCCGTCAATGTTGAGAGATTTCTATCGCCTCCATCCGGATCGCCCTGCGCCTCGTCCTCCGGGTCGAACTTGAGGCCGGTGTCGGCGCGCTGCGGGAGCCGCGCATCAGAGAGGGGGGGGGTTCTGTCAGGGGTGGGGGGTGTGGTCCAGAGGGGGACATTTTTGATCCGTCAATGTTGAGAGATTTCCATCGCCTCCATCCGGATCGCCCTGCGCCTCGTCCTCCGGGTCGACCTTGAGGCCGGTGTCGGCGCGCTGCGGGAGCCGCGCATCAGAGAGGGGGGTTCTGTCAGGGGTGGGGGGGTGTGGTCCAGAGGGGGACATTTTTGATCCGTCAATGTTGAGAGATTTCCATCGCCTCCATCCGGATCGCCCTGCGCCTCGTCCTCCGGGTCGACCTTGAGGCCGGTGTCGGCGCGCTGCGGGAGCCGCGCATCAGAGAGGGGTGGGGGGGGTACTGTCAGGGGGTACTGTCAGGGGGACTGTCAGGGGGGTACTGTCAGGGGGACTGTCAGGGGGACTGTCAGGGGGACTGTCAGGGGGGTGTGGTCACCGGCCTACTCGTTGCCACTGATTCTTTCCTCCCCCTCCTTATGTGTTTATTGATTACACCTGTTATGAGTTGGTTGTATTAGTTTAATTTGTTGTAATTAGTTGGCCGGCCCGCCCGTTTCTTTGTGCGGGATTGTTGTGGTGTTTGTTTCAGACGAACGTGTTTGTGTATATAGCTGGACTGTTTTCGTTCACCGTGTGTGCATTAAAGGAGCACTATATTGAACTCTCTGTTTTCCCTGCGCCTGACGTCATACACACGACACCCAGTACTACTGACTCTGAAAAACACCAAAAGAAAGATGCCCAGGGACCCTGAGTGAATGTGCCTTAGGCATGCTGCAAGGAGGCATGAGGACTGCAGATGTGGCCAAAAAGTGTCGCGGTTTTGTCTTACCAGGGGTGATGGTCGGATTCGCGTTTATCGTCAAAGGAATGAGCGTTACACCGAGGCCTGTACTCTGGAGCGGGATCGATTTGGGTCGGTGTGTCACAGCTTCATCGGCCTGAACTTGTTGTCATTGCAGGAAATCTCAATGCTGTGTGTTACAGGGAAGACATCATCCTCCCTGCAGGCTCATCCTGACATGACCCTCCAGCTATCATAACACAAGGTGAGACCCAGATGCAGACACAGGAGGCAGATGGTTGGATGTTTATTCATCCAATAAGGGAAGAGAATGGTCCTGGACAGGCAAAAGGGTCAGAACCAGTTCAGAGTCCAAAAGGTACCGAAGGGCAGGCAGGATCAAGGTCAGGGCAGTCAGAGTCAAGGTCAGGGCAGGCAGAGTCAAGGTCAGGGCAGGCAGAGTCAAGGTCAGGGCAGGCAGAGTCAAGGTCAGGGCAGGCAGAGTCAAGGTCAGGGCAGGCAGAGTCAAGGTCAGGGCAGGCAGGATGATATACACAAACCGGGAAGACTAGCAAAAAGAGAATAGCAAATGGTTGACTTGCCTAACATACAAGACGAACTGGCACAGAGAGCCAGGAAACACAGGGATAAATACACTGGTAAAGAGAGACAGGAAACACAGGGACAAATACTCTGGGGAAATTGGAGGGTGGTGGAGACAATCACAGGAACAGGTGAAACAGATCAGGGCGGGACACCAGCCATACTGCTCGTTCTCTGCGTAATTTCCTGCAAGACAGGAATGTCAGTGCTCTGCCATGGCCAGCGAAGAGCCCAGATCTCAATCCCATTGAGCACGTCTGGGACCTGTTGGATCGGAGAGTAAGGGCTAGGGCCATTCCCCCCAGAATGTCTGGGAACTTGCAGGTGCCTTGGTGGAAGAGTGGGGTAACATCTCACAGCAAAAACTGGCAAATCTGGTGCAGTCCATGAGGAAGGAGATGCACTGCAGTACCTAATGCAGCTGGTGGCCACACCAGATACTGACTGTTACTTTTGATTTTGACCCCCACTTTGTTCAGGGACACATTATAACATTTCTGCTAGTCACATGTGTGTGGAACCTGTTCAGTTTAAGTCTCAGTTGTTGAATCTTATGATCATACAAATATTTACACATGTTAAGGTTGCTGAAAATAAACTCAGTGAGAGGAAGTTAATTTTTTTGCTGAGTTTATTTGCCGTAGCCTTACATGTACTGTAAGTGTTAGTATCTTCCCTTCCCTCTCCTCTCCTCTCCTCTCTCTTCTCTTCTTGCTTTGTTCCCTGTCCCCAGGGGCTGGCTACTTAATTGGGAATCAAAGCCAGATCGGCTGCTGGCGCTGTAACTGCTCGCTTCCCCACTACAGAGCACCACAAGGTGCGTCCTGCACCCTTAAAGAAAAATGTATCAACTCTTACACCAAATGTCCATTCATTATAATAATAATTCAAATTTGCTGTAGCAAACTAGCTCAAAATAAAGATTATTAATCTGTATAGCAAATTGGGTGCCTTTTGGGATATATCAACTACAGAGAACTACAGAGAGAAAACCAGGGCTGGGAGTCATTGACCACAATTAGCCTCTCTTCTTACACTCCCGACACAAGGCTGGGTTCCACTCCGCTGGCCTCGCAACCGCTAACAAGTTGCTTGAGCTTCAACGAGAGCATCTTGACTGAGGGTCCTGTGGTTTATTTCATTCCCAGGGTTTTATTTACTGTTATATGGATGGACACTACTTATGAACTGAGGGAACGGGGCTGTGAAGCCAACGATAAATTCTAATTTGAGTTCTAAATTAAATTTGGCCATGAACGGGATTTTTAAAAAGAGGAAAGTAAGAGATATCTTTTTCCAGGGAATATATATGGCTTTCGTGACACAGCATAAGGTAACACGTGTTTATAGATCCAGTCATGTTTGCTGATGTCACTCAAGTCTGACTCCAGTTTTAGACGAATTTAGACTCCAGTTTTGACTTTGGGCTAAAGTAGTGCACTATATAGGGAATAGGGCTCTGGTCTATAGTAGTGCACTATATAGGGAATAGGGCTCTGGTCTATAGTAGTGCACTATATAGGGAATAGGGCTCTGGTCTAAAGTAGTGCACTATATAGGGAATAGGGCTCTGGTCTATAGTAGTGCACTATATAGGGAAAGGGCCCTGGTCTAAAGTAGTGCACTATATGGGGAAAGGGCCCTGGTCTAAAGTAGTGCACTATATAGGGAATAGGGCTCTGGTCTATAGTAGTGCACTATATAGGGAATAGGGCTCTGGTCTAAAGTAGTGCACTATATAGGGAATAGGGCTCTGGTCTAAAGTAGTGCACTATATAGGGAATAGGGCTCTGGTCTATAGTAGTGCACTATATAGGGAATAGGGCTCTGGTCTATAGTAGTGCACTACTTAGGGAATAGGGCTCTGGTCTAAAGTAGTGCACTATATAGGGAATAGGGTTCTGGTCTAAAGTAGTGCACTATATAGGGAATAGGGCTCTGGTCTATAGTAGTGCACTATATAGGGAATAGGGTTCTGGTCTAAAGTAGTGCACTATATAGGGAATAGGGCTCTGGTCTATAGTAATGCACTATATAGGGAATAGGGTTCTGGTCTAAAGTAGTGCACTATATAGGGAATAGGGCTCTGGTCTATAGTAGTGCACTATATAGGGAATAGGGTTCTGGTCTAAAGTAGTGCACTATATAGGGAATAGGGCTCTGGTCTATAGTAATGCACTATATAGGGAATAGGGTTCTGGTCTAAAGTAGTGCACTATATAGGGAATAGGGCTCTGGTCTATAGTAATGCACTATATAGGGAATAGGGTTCTGGTCTAAAGTACTGCACTATATAGGGAATAGGGCTCTGGTCTAAAGTAGTCACTATATAGGGAATAGGGCTCTGGTCTAAAGTAGTGCACTATATAGGGAATAGGGCTCTGGTCTATAGTAGTGCACTATATAGGGAATAGGGTTCTGGTCTAAAGTAGTGCACTATATAGGGAATAGGGCTGTGGTCTAAAAGTAGTGCACTATATAGGGAATAGGGTTCTGGTCTATAGTAGTGCACTATATAGGGAATAGGGCTCTGGTCTATAGTAGTGCACTATATAGGGAATAGGGCTCTGGTCTAAAGTAGTGCACTATATAGGGAATAGGGCTCTGGTCTATAGTAGTGCACTATATAGGGAATAGGGCTCTGGTCTAAAGTAGTGCACTATATAGGGAATAGGGCTCTGGTCTAAAGTAGTGCACTATATAGGGAATAGGGCTCTGGTCTAAAGTAGTGCACTATATAGGGAATAGGGCTCTGGTCTAAAGTAGTGCACTATATAGGGGATAGGGCTCTGGTCTATAGTAGTGCACTATATAGGGAATAGGGCTCTGGTCTAAAGTAGTGCACTATATAGGGGATAGGGCTCTGGTCTATAGTAGTGCACTATATAGGGACTAGGGCTCTGGTCTAAAGTAGTATACTATATAGGGAATAGGGCTCTGGTCTATAGTAGTGTACTATATAGGGAATAGGGTCTATAGTAGTGTACTATATAGGGAATAGGGAACCATTTGGGACACAGTTCCAGAGCTCAATACCTCATCAGGGATGGGATTATGTTTTGCTCTGGTGGTGTGGACAGGGATGGGATTATGTTTTGCTCTGGTGGTGTGGACAGGGATGGGATTATGTTTTGCTCTGGTGGTGTGGACAGGGATGGGATTATGTTTTGCTCTGGTGGTTTGGACAGTAATGGGATTATGTTTTGCTCTGGTGGTTTGGACAGAGATGGGATTATGTTTTGCTCTGGTGGTGTGGACAGGGATGGGATTATGTTTTGCTCTGGTGGTGTGGACAGGGATGGGATTATGTTTTGCTCTGGTGGTGTGGACAGTAATGGGATTATGTTTTGCTCTGGTGGTGTGGACAGTAATGGGATTATGTTTTGCTCTGGTGGTGTGGACAGGGATGGGATTATGTTTTGC
>NC_068429.1:3927204-3967204 GCF_023373465.1 Oncorhynchus keta | reverse complement strand
CTCTCTCTAACAGAGCATCTCTCTCTAACAGAGCATCTCTCTCTAACAGAGCATCTCTCTCTAACAGAGCATCTCTCTCTAACAGAGCATCTCTCTCTAACAGAGCATCTCTCTGTAACAGAGCATCTCTTTCTAACAGAGCATCTCTCTCTAACAGAGCATCTCTCTCTAACAGAGCATCTCTCTCTAAAGGAGCATCTCTCTCTAACAGAGCATCTCTCTCTAACAGAGCATCTCTCTCTAAAGGAGCATCTCTCTCTAACAGAGCATCTCTCTCTAACAGAGCATCTCTCTCTAACAGAGCATCTCTTTCTAACAGAGCATCTCTCTCTAACAGAGCATCTCTCTCTAACAGAGCATCTCTCTCTAACAGAGCATCTCTCTAACAGAGCATCTCTCTCTAACAGAGCATCTCTCTCTAACAGAGCATCTCTTTCTAACAGAGCATCTCTCTCTAACAGAGCATCTCTCTCTAACAGAGTCACAAGCCTGATGTAAATCAGAAGAGCTATTAGGTTAACAGAGCATTTCTCTCTAACAGAGCATCTCTCTCTAACAGAGCATCTCTCTCTAACAGAGTCACAAGCCTGATGTAAATCAGAAGAGCTATTAGGTTAACAGAGCATCTCTCTCTAACAGAGCATCTCTTTCTAACAGAGGATCTCTCTCTGTAACAGAGCATCTCTCTCTAACAGAGCATCTCTTTCTAACAGAGCATCTCTCTCTAACAGAGCATCTCTTTCTAACAGAGCATCTCTCTCTAACAGAGCATCTCTCTCTAACAGAGCATCTCTCTCTAACAGAGCATCTCTCTCTAACAGAGCATCTCTTTCTAACAGAGCATCTCTCTCTAACAGAGCATCTCTCTCTAACAGAGCATCTCTCTCTAACAGAGCATCTCTCTCTAAAGGAGCATCTCTCTCTAACAGAGCATCTCTCTCTAACAGAGCATCTCTCTCTAACAGAGCATCTCTCTGTAACAGAGCATCTCTTTCTAACAGAGCATCTCTCTCTAACAGAGCATCTCTCTCTAACAGAGCATCTCTCTCTAACAGAGCATCTCTCTCTAACAGAGCATCTCTCTCTAAAGGAGCATCTCTCTCTAACAGAGCATCTCTCTCTAACAGAGCATCTCTCTCTAACAGAGCATCTCTTTCTAACAGAGCATCTCTCTCTAACAGAGCATCTCTCTCTAACAGAGCATCTCTCTAACAGAGCATCTCTCTCTAACAGAGCATCTCTCTCTAACAGAGCATCTCTTTCTAACAGAGCATCTCTCTCTAACAGAGCATCTCTCTCTAACAGAGTCACAAGCCTGATGTAAATCAGAAGAGCTATTAGGTTAACAGAGCATTTCTCTCTAACAGAGCATCTCTCTCTAACAGAGCATCTCTCTCTAACAGAGCATCTCTCTCTAACAGAGTCACAAGCCTGATGTAAATCAGAAGAGCTATTAGGTTAACAGAGCATCTCTCTCTAACAGAGCATCTCTTTCTAACAGAGGATCTCTCTCTGTAACAGAGCATCTCTCTCTAACAGAGCATCTCTTTCTAACAGAGCATCTCTCTCTAACAGAGCATCTCTTTCTAACAGAGCATCTCTTTCTAACAGAGCATCTCTCTCTAACAGAGCATCTCTCTCTGTAACAGAGCATCTCTCTCTAACAGAGCATCTCTCTCTAACAGAGCATCTCTCTCTGTAACAGAGCATCTCTTTCTAACAGAGCATCTCTCTCTAACAGAGCATCTCTCTCTAACAGAGCATCTCTCTCTAACATAGCATCTCTCTCTAACAGAGCATCTCTTTCTAACAGAGCATCTCTCTCTAACAGAGCATATCTTTCTAAAAGAGCATCTCTCTCTAACAGAGCATCTCTCTCTAACAGAGCATCTCTCTCTAACAGAGCATCTCTCTCTAACAGAGCATCTCTTTCTAACAGAGCATCTCTCTCTAACAGAGCATCTCTTTCTAAAAGAGCATCTCTCTCTAACAGAGCATCTCTCTCTAACAGAGCATCTCTCTCTAACAGAGCATCTCTCTCTAACAGAGCATCTCTCTCTGTAACAGAGCATCTCTCTCTAACAGAGCATCTCTCTCTAACAGAGCATCTCTCTCTAACAGAGCATCTCTCTCTAACAGAGCATCTCTCTCTAACAGAGCATCTCTTTCTAACAGAGCATCTCTCTCTAACAGAGCATCTCTTTCTAAAAGAGCATCTCTCTCTAACAGAGCATCTCTCTCTAACAGAGCATCTCTCTCTAACAGAGCATCTCTCTCTAACAGAGCATCTCTCTCTGTAACAGAGCATCTCTCTAACAGAGCATCTCTCTGTAACAGAGCATCTCTCTAACAGAGCATCTCTCTGTAACAGAGCATCTCTCTCTGTAACAGAGCATCTCTCTCTAACAGAGCATCTCTCTCTAACAGAGCATCTCTCTCTAACAGAGCATCTCTCTCTAACAGAGCATCTCTCTCTAACAGAGCATCTCTCTCTAACAGAGCATCTCTTTCTAACAGAGCATCTCTCTCTAACAGAGCATCTCTCTCTAACAGAGCATCTCTCTCTAACAGAGCATCTCTCTCTAACAGAGCATCTCTCTCTAACAGAGCATCTCTCTCTGTAACAGAGCATCTCTCTAACAGAGCATCTCTCTCTAACAGAGCATCTCTCTCTAACAGAGCATCTCTCTCTAACAGAGCATCTCTCTGTAACAGAGCATCTCTCTCTAACAGAGCATCTCTCTCTAACAGAGCATCTCTCTCTAACAGAGCATCTCTCTCTAACAGAGCATCTCTCTCTAACAGAGCATCTCTCTCTCTAACAGAGCATCTCTCTGTAACAGAGTCACAAGGTTGATGTAATCATAGTGTGCTAAGAATATGGGACCAAATTACTACACTTTGGACTAATTATAATCGAATTTGTACCAAAACCTTTGGTCTCCTAAAAAAGTGGTGTAATTTCTAAACGGTTCATCCGATACGAATGAAAATACCCTCAAATTAAAGCTGACAGTCCTGCACTTTGACCTCATGGTCATTGTATCATTTCAAATCCAAAGTGCTGGGAGTACAGAGCCAAAACCACAACAAATGTGTCACTATCCAAATAATGACGGAGGGCACT
Organism: Oncorhynchus keta; assembly: GCF_023373465.1. Taxonomy (NCBI): domain Eukaryota; kingdom Metazoa; phylum Chordata; class Actinopteri; order Salmoniformes; family Salmonidae; genus Oncorhynchus; species Oncorhynchus keta. Next base: position 3,964,077 of record NC_068429.1, on the reverse strand, counting down.
GTAGCTATAACCACTTTCTGTGGAGAAGGACCTTAACAGGGGAGATTTGGGGAAATGGAAGGCAGAGAGGCAGATATTACGGTCTGTCTTCGCAGAACATGACAACACATCAGGGTTGGGGTTGCTTTTAAAATCAGGGGATGAATAACAATGAATACATTTACTATAAATCTTTTTTATTATTATTTTTTTTTTTTTTTTAAATGTATGAATTTATTAATTTGTTCCCTAAATTGACTTGGAATTTACCCAAAAACTAAAACACATTATATTACTCTTTAATTATGTTTCTTGGATATTTACAATCGCATTGAAGTGCTGTAGACTGTAGACAATGGACTGCAGGAAGACAATAAAATGTTGTTAATTTTGTCCTGCTCTGCTCTGCTTGTCTCTAATTTGTGATGGATAGAATGTCTTTAGAGAGTCAGCCAGCCTGGTAATCAGATGTGACACAACAAACAACAGGGGATCATTATGATTTCATGGCTAAGCTACTTAGAAGGGTTTCTATAATCAACTGGAACTGACAGGCTATTGAAGAATGGCAACACAGAGACTGGACCTATTGAAGAATGGCAACACAGAGACTGGACCTATTGAAGAATGGCAACACAGAGACTGGACCTATTGAAGAATGGCAACACAGAGACTGGACCTATTGAAGAATGGCAACACAGAGACTGGACCTATTGAAGAATGGCAACACAGAGACTGGACCTATTGAAGAATGGCAACACAGAGACTGGACCTATTGAAGAATGGCAACACAGAGACTGGACCTATTGAAGAATGGCAACACAGAGACTGGACGTATTGAAGAATGGCAACACAGAGACTGGACCTATTGAAGAATGGCAACACAGAGACTGGACCTATTGAAGAATGGCAACACAGAGACTGGACCTATTGAAGAATGGCAACACAGAGACTGGACCTATTGAAGAATGGCAACACAGAGACTGGACGTATTGAAGAATGGCAACACAGAGACTGGACCTATTGACGAATGGCAACACAGAGACTGGACCTATTGAAGAATGGCAACACAGAGACTGGACCTATTGAAGAATGGCAACACAGAGACTGGACCTATTGAAGAATGGCAACACAGAGACTGGACCTATTGAAGAATGGCAACACAGAGACTGGACCTATTGAAGAATGGCAACACAGAGACTGGACCTATTGAAGAATGGCAACACAGAGACTGGACCTATTGAAGAATGGCAACACAGAGACTGGACCTATTGAAGAATGGCAACACAGAGACTGGACCTATTGAAGAATGGCAACACAGAGACTGGACCTATTGAAGAATGGCAACACAGAGACTGGACCTATTGAAGAATGGCAACACAGAGACTGGACCTATTGAAGAATGGCAACACAGAGACTGGACCTATTGAAGAATGGCAACACAGAGACTGGACCTATTCAAGAATGGCAACACAGAGACTGGACCTATTGAAGAATGGCAACACAGAGACTGGACCTATTGAAGAATGGCAACACAGAGACTGGACCTGTTGAAGAATGGCAACACAGAGACTGGACCTATTGAAGAATGGCAACACAGAGACTGGACCTATTGAAGAATGGCAACACAGAGACTGGACCTATTGAAGAATGGCAACACAGAGACTGGACCAATTGAAGAATGGCAACACAGAGACTGGACCTATTGAAGAATGGCAACACAGAGACTGGACGTATTGAAGAATGGCAACACAGAGACTGGACCTATTGAAGAATGGCAACACAGAGACTGGACCTGTTGAAGAATGGCAACACAGAGACTGGACCTATTGAAGAATGGCAACACAGAGACTGGACCTATTGAAGAATGGCAACACAGAGACTGGACCTATTGAAGAATGGCAACACAGAGACTGGACCAATTGAAGAATGGCAACACAGAGACTGGACCTATTGAAGAATGGCAACACAGAGACTGGACCTATTGAAGAATGGCAACACAGAGACTGGACCAATTGAAGAATGGCAACACAGAGACTGGACGTATTGAAGAATGGCAACACAGAGACTGGACCTATTGAAGAATGGCAACACAGAGACTGGACCAATTGAAGAATGGCAACACAGAGACTGGACCTATTGAAGAATGGCAACACAGAGACTGGACCTATTGAAGAATGGCAACACAGAGACTGGACCTATTGAAGAATGGCAACACAGAGACTGGACCAATTGAAGAATGAAAACACAGAGACTGGACCTATTGAAGAATGAAAACACAGAGACTGGACCTATTGAAGAATGGCAACACAGAGACTGGACCTATTGAAGAATGGCAACACAGAGACTGGACCTATTGAAGAATGCCAACGCAGAGACTGGACCTATTGAAGAATGGCAACACAGAGACTGGACCTATGGAAGAATGGCAACACAGAGACTGGACCAATTGAAGAATGAAAACACAGAGACTGGACCTATTGAAGAATGGCAACACAGAGACTGGACCTATTGAAGAATGGCAACACAGAGACTGGACCTATTGAAGAATGCCAACGCAGAGACTGGACCTATTGAAGAATGGCAACACAGAGACTGGACCTATTGAAGAATGGCAACACAGAGACTGGACCAATTGAAGAATGAAAACACAGAGACTGGACCTATTGAAGAATGCCAACGCAGAGACTGGACCTATTGAAGGATGGCAACACAGAGACTGGACCAATTGAAGAATGAAAACACAGAGACTGGACCAATTGAAGAATGAAAACACAGAGACTGGACCAATTGAAGAATGAAAACACAGAGACTGGACCTATTGAAGAATGGCAACACAGAGACTGGACCTATTGAAGAATGGCAACACAGAGACTGGACCAATTGAAGAATGAAAACACAGAGACTGGACCTATTGAAGAATGGCAACACAGACACTGGACCTATTGAAGAATGGCAACACAGAGACTGGACCTATTGAAGAATGGCAACACAGAGACTGGACCAATTGAAGAATGAAAACACAGAGACTGGACCAATTGAAGAATGAAAACACAGAGACTGGACCTATTGAAGAATGGCAACACAGACACTGGACCTATTGAAGAATGGCAACACAGAGACTGGACCTATTGAAGAATGGCAACACAGAGACTGGACCTATTGAAGAATGGCAACACAGAGACTGGACCAATTGAAGAATGGCAACACAGAGACTGGACCTATTGAAGAATGGCAACACAGAGACTGGACCAATTGAAGAATGAAAACACAGAGACTGGACCAATTGAAGAATGAAAACACAGAGACTGGACCTATTGAAGAATGGAAACACAGAGACTGGACCAATTGAAGAATGAAAACACAGAGACTGGACCTATTGAAGAATGGCAACACAGAGACTGGACCTATTGAAGAATGCCAACGCAGAGACTGGACCTATTGAAGAATGGCAACACAGAGACTGGACCCATTGAAGAATGAAAACACAGAGACTGGACCTATTGAAGAATGCCAACGCAGAGACTGGACCTATTGAAGAATGGCAACACAGAGACTGGACCAATTGAAGAATGAAAACACAGAGACTGGACCTATTGAAGAATGAAAACACAGAGACTGGACCTATTGAAGAATGGCAACACAGAGACTGGACCTATTGAAGAATGGCAACACAGAGACTGGACCTATTGAAGAATGGCAACACAGAGACTGGACCTATTGAAGAATGGCAACACAGAGACTGGACCTATTGAAGAATGGCAACACAGAGACTGGACCCATTGAAGAATGGCAACACAGAGACTGGACCTATTGAAGAATGGCAACACAGAGACTGGACCTATTGAAGAATGGCAACACAGAGACTGGACCTATTGAAGAATGAAAACACAGAGACTGGACCTATTGAAGAATGGCAACACAGAGACTGGACCTATTGAAGAATGGCAACACAGAGACTGGACCTATTGAATAATGGCAACACAGAGACTGGACCTATTGAAGAATGGCAACACAGAGACTGGACCTATTGAAGAATGGCAACACAGAGACTGGACCTATTGAAGAATGGCAACACAGAGACTGGACCTATTGACGAATGGCAACACAGAGACTGGACCCATTGAAGAATGGCAACACAGAGACTGGACCTATTGAAGAATGGCAACACAGAGACTGGACCTATTGAAGAATGGCAACACAGAGACTGGACCTATTGAAGAATGGCAACACAGAGACTGGACCTATTGAAGAATGGCAACACAGAGACTGGACCTATTGAAGAATGGCAACACAGAGACTGGACCTATTGAAGAATGGCAACACAGAGACTGGACCTATTGAAGAATGGCAACACAGAGACTGGACCTATTGAAGAATGGCAACACAGAGACTGGACCTATTGACGAATGGCAACACAGAGACTGGACCTATTGAAGAATGGCAACACAGAGACTGGACCTATTGAAGAATGCCAACGCAGAGACTGGACCTATTGAAGAATGGCAACACAGAGACTGGACCTATTGAAGAATGGCAACACAGAGACTGGACCTGTTGAAGAATGGCAACACAGAGACTGGACCTATTGAAGAATGGCAACACAGAGACTGGACCTATTGAAGAATGGCAACACAGAGACTGGACCTATTGAAGAATGGCAACACAGAGACTGGACCTATTGAAGAATGGCAACACAGAGACTGGACCTATTGAAGAATGGCAACACAGAGACTGGACCTATTGTCAAATAATAAATAACACTGCTTTCAGTGATATACAAATCATTTCTCAAAATGACATGAATACATTGGAAATTACAGGCAAAAAAGATTACCACCACACAGAGACTAGACTACCTCTACCACCACACAGAGACTAGACTACCTCTACCACCACTCAGAGACTAGACTACCTCTACCACCACACAGAGACTAGACTACCTCTACCACCACACAGAGACTAGACTACCTCTATCACCACACAGAGACTAGACTACCTTTATAACCACACAGAGACTACCTCTACCACCACACAGAGACTAGACTACCTCTACCAACACACAGAGACTAGACTACCTCTACCACCACACAGAGACTAGACTACCTCTATCACCACACAGAGACTAGACTACCTCTATCACCACACAGAGACTAGACTACCTCTACCACCACACAGAGACTACCTCTACCACCACACAGACACTAGACTACCTCTATCACCACACAGACACTAGACTACCTCTATCACCACACAGACACTAGACTACCTCTATCACCACACAGACACTAGACTACCTCTATCACCACACAGACACTAGACTACCTCTATCACCACACAGACACTAGACTACCTCTACCACCACACAGACACCAGACTACGTCTACCACCACACAGACACTAGACTACCTCTACCACCATACAGAGACTAGACTACCTCTACCACCACACAGAGACTAGACTACCTCTACCACCACACAGAGACTAGACTACCTCTACCACCACACAGAGACTAGACTACCTCTATCACCACACAGAGACTAGACTACCTCTATCACCACACAGACACTAGACTACCTCTATCACCACACAGAGACTACCTCTATCACCACACAGAGACTAGACTACCTCTATCACCACACAGACACTAGACTACCTCTACCACCACACAGAGACTAGACTACCTCTATCACCACACAGACACTAGACTACCTCTATCACCACACAGAGACTAGACTACCTCTACCACCACACAGACACTAGACTACCTCTACCACCACACAGACACTAGACTACCTCTACCACCACACAGAGACTAGACTACCTCTATCACCACACAGAGACTAGACTACCTCTATCACCACACAGACACTAGACTACCTCTATCACCACACAGAGACTAGACTACCTTTATAACCACACAGAGACTACCTCTACCACCACACAGAGACTAGACTACCTCTACCAACACACAGAGACTAGACTACCTCTACCACCACACAGAGACTAGACTACCTCTATCACCACACAGAGACTAGACTACCTCTACCACCACACAGAGACTACCTCTACCACCACACAGACACTAGACTACCTCTACCACCACACAGAGACTAGACTACCTCTACCACCACACAGAGACTAGACTACCTCTATCACCACACAGAGACTAGACTACCTCTACCACCACACAGAGACTACCTCTACCACCACACAGACACTAGACTACCTCTATCACCACACAGACACTAGACTACCTCTATCACCACACAGACACTAGACTACCTCTATCACCACACAGACACTAGACTACCTCTATCACCACACAGACACTAGACTACCTCTATCACCACACAGACACTAGACTACCTCTACCACCACACAGACACCAGACTACGTCTACCACCACACAGACACTAGACTACCTCTACCACCACACAGAGACTAGACTACCTCTACCACCACACAGAGACTAGACTACCTCTACCACCACACAGAGACTAGACTACCTCTACCACCACACAGAGACTAGACTACCTCTATCACCACACAGAGACTAGACTACCTCTATCACCACACAGACACTAGACTACCTCTATCACCACACAGAGACTACCTCTATCACCACACAGAGACTAGACTACCTCTATCACCACACAGACACTAGACTACCTCTACCACCACACAGAGACTAGACTACCTCTATCACCACACAGACACTAGACTACCTCTATCACCACACAGAGACTAGACTACCTCTACCACCACACAGACACTAGACTACCTCTACCACCACACAGACACTAGACTACCTCTACCACCACACAGAGACTACCTCTACCACCACACAGACACTAGACTACCTCTATCACCACACAGACACTAGACTACCTCTATCACCACACAGACACTAGACTACCTCTATCACCACACAGAGACTAGACTACCTCTATCACCACACAGACACTAGACTACCTCTATCACCACACAGAGACTAGACTACCTCTACCACCACACAGACACTAGACTACCTCTACCACCACACAGACACTAGACTACCTCTATCACCACACAGACACTAGACTACCTCTACCACCACACAGACACTAGACTACCTCTACCACCACACAGACACTAGACTACCTCTACCACCACACAGACACTAGACTACCTCTATCACCACACAGACACTAGACTACCTCTATCACCACACAGACACTAGACTACCTCTATCACCACACAGACACTAGACTACCTCTATCACCACACAGACACTAGACTACCTCTATCACCACACAGACACTAGACTACCTCTATCACCACACAGACACTAGACTACCTCTACCACCACACAGACACTAGACTACCTCTATCACCACACAGACACTAGACTACCTCTATCACCACACAGACACTAGACTACCTCTACCACCACACAGACACTAGACTACCTCTATCACCACACAGACACTAGACTACCTCTACCACCACACAGAGACTAGACTACCTCTATCACCACACAGACACTAGACTACCTCTACCACAACACAGAGACTAGACTACCTCTATCACCACACAGAGACTACCTCTATCACCACACAGAGACTACCTCTATCACCACACAGAGACTAGACTACCTCTATCACCACACAGAGACTACCTCTACCACCACACAGAGACTACCTATATCACCACACAGAGACTACCTATATCACCACACAGAGACTACCTATATCACCACACAGAGACTACCTCTATCACCACACAGAGACTACCTCTACCACCACACAGACACTAGACTACCTCTATCACCACACAGACACTAGACTACCTCTATCACCACACAGACACTAGACTACCTCTACCACCACACAGACACTAGACTACCTCTACCACCACACAGACACTAGACTACCTCTACCACCACACAGACACTAGACTACCTCTACCACCACACAGACACTAGACTACCTCTACCACCACACAGACACTAGACTAACTCTACCACCACACAGACACTAGACTACCTCTACCACCACACAGACACTAGACTACCTCTACCACCACACAGAGACTAGACTACCTCTATCACCACACAGACACTAGACTACCTCTATCACCACACAGACACTAGACTACCTCTATCACCACACAGACACTAGACTACCTCTATCACCACACAGACACTAGACTACCTCTACCACCACACAGACACTAGACTACCTCTATCACCACACAGACACTAGACTACCTCTATCACCACACAGACACTAGACTACCTCTATCACCACACAGAGACTAGACTACCTCTATCACCACACAGAGACTACCTCTACCACCACACAGAGACTACCTATATCACCACACAGAGACTACCTATATCACCACACAGAGACTACCTCTATCACCACACAGAGACTACCTCTACCACCACACAGACACTAGACTACCTCTACCACCACACAGACACTAGACTACCTCTACCACCACACAGACACTAGACTACCTCTACCACCACACAGACACTAGACTACCTCTACCACCACACAGACACTAGACTACCTCTACCACCACATAGACACTAGACTAACTCTACCACCACACAGACACTAGACTACCTCTACCACCACACAGACACTAGACTACCTCTACCACCACACAGAGACTAGACTACCTCTATCACCACACAGACACTAGACTACCTCTATCACCACACAGACACTAGACTACCTCTATCACCACACAGACACTAGACTACCTCTACCACCACACAGACACTAGACTACCTCTATCACCACACAGACACTAGACTACCTCTATCACCACACAGACACTAGACTACCTCTACCACCACACAGACACTAGACTACCTCTATCACCACACAGACACTAGACTACCTCTATCACCACACATACACTAGACTACCTCTATCACCACACAGACACTAGACTACCTCTATCACCACACAGACACTAGACTACCTCTACCACCACACAGAGACTAGACTACCTCTATCACCACACAGACACTAGACTACCTCTACCACAACACAGAGACTAGACTACCTCTATCACCACACAGAGACTACCTCTATCACCACACAGAGACTACCTCTATCACCACACAGAGACTACCTCTATCACCACACAGAGACTAGACTACCTCTATCACCACACAGAGACTACCTCTACCACCACACAGAGACTACCTATATCACCACACAGAGACTACCTATATCACCACACAGAGACTACCTCTATCACCACACAGAGACTACCTCTACCACCACACAGAGACTACCTATATCACCACACAGAGACTCCCTCTATCACCACACAGAGACTAGACTACCTCTATCACCACACAGAGACTAGACTACCTCTACCACCAAACAGAGACTAGACTACCTCTATCACCACACAGAGACTAGACTACCTCTATAACCACACAGAGACTACCTCGATCACCACACAGAGACTACCTCTACCACCACACAGAGACTAGACTACCTCTATCACCACACAGAGACTACCTCTATCACCACATAGAGACTACCTCTATCACCACACAGAGACTACCTCTATCACCACACAGAGACTAGACTACCTCTATCACCACACAGAGACTACCTCTATCACCACACAGAGACTACCTCTATCACCACACAGAGACTAGACTACCTCTACCACCACACAGAGACTAGACTACCTCTACCACCACACAGACACTAGACTACCTCTATCACCACACAGACACTAGACTACCTCTATCACCACACAGACACTAGACTACCTCTATCACCACACAGAGACTAGACTACCTCTATCACCACACAGAGACTACCTCTACCACCACACAGAGACTACCTATATCACCACACAGAGACTACCTATATCACCACACAGAGACTACCTCTATCACCACACAGAGACTACCTCTACCACCACACAGACACTAGACTACCTCTACCACCACACAGACACTAGACTACCTCTACCACCACACAGACACTAGACTACCTCTACCACCACACAGACACTAGACTACCTCTACCACCACACAGACACTAGACTACCTCTACCACCACACAGACACTAGACTAACTCTACCACCACACAGACACTAGACTACCTCTACCACCACACAGACACTAGACTACCTCTACCACCACACAGAGACTAGACTACCTCTATCACCACACAGACACTAGACTACCTCTATCACCACACAGACACTAGACTACCTCTATCACCACACAGACACTAGACTACCTCTACCACCACACAGACACTAGACTACCTCTATCACCACACAGACACTAGACTACCTCTATCACCACACAGACACTAGACTACCTCTACCACCACACAGACACTAGACTACCTCTATCACCACACAGACACTAGACTACCTCTATCACCACAAAGACACTAGACTACCTCTACCACAACACAGAGACTAGACTACCTCTATCACCACACAGAGACTACCTCTATCACCACACAGAGACTACCTCTATCACCACACAGAGACTACCTCTATCACCACACAGAGACTAGACTACCTCTATCACCACACAGAGACTACCTCTACCACCACACAGAGACTACCTATATCACCACACAGAGACTACCTATATCACCACACAGAGACTACCTCTATCACCACACAGAGACTACCTCTACCACCACACAGAGACTACCTATATCACCACACAGAGACTCCCTCTATCACCACACAGAGACTAGACTACCTCTATCACCACACAGAGACTAGACTACCTCTACCACCAAACAGAGACTAGGCTACCTCTATCACCACACAGAGACTAGACTACCTCTATAACCACACAGAGACTACCTCGATCACCACACAGAGACTACCTCTACCACCACACAGAGACTAGACTACCTCTATCACCACACAGAGACTACCTCTATCACCACATAGAGACTACCTCTATCACCACACAGAGACTAGACTACCTCTATCACCACACAGAGACTACCTCTATCACCACACAGAGACTACCTCTATCACCACACAGAGACTAGACTACCTCTACCACCACACAGAGACTAGACTACCTCTACCACCACACAGAGACTAGACTACCTCTACCACCACACAAAGACTACCTCTATCACCACACAGAGACTAGACTACCTCTACCACCACACAAAGACTACCTCTATCACCACACAGAGACTAGACTACCTCTACCACCACACAGAGACTAGACTACCTCTATCACCACACAGAGACTAGACTACCTCTACCACCACACAGAGACAAGACTACCTCTATCACCACACAGAGACAAGACTACCTCTATCACCACACAGAGACTACCTCTATCTAAGAGAGAGAGACAGAGACAGAGAGACAGAGAGAGAGAGAGAGAGACAGAGAGAGAGAGACAGCAAGAGAGAGAGAGAGACAGAGAGGGAGAGACAGAGAGAGAGAGAGAGACAGAGAGACAGAGAGACAGAGAGAGAGAGAGAGAGAGAGAGAGAGAGAGAGAGAGAGAGAGAGAGAGAGAGAGAGAGAGACAGAGAGAGAGAGACAGAGAGAGAGAGAGAGACAGAGAGAGAGAGACAGAGAGAGAGAGAGAGAGAGAGAGAGACAGAGAGAGAGAGACAGAGACAGAGAGAGAGAGAGAGAGAGAGAGAGAGAGAGAGAGAGAGAGAGAGAGAGAGAGAGAGAGAGAGAGAGAGAGAGAGAGAGAGAGAGAGAGACAGAGAGACAGAGAGAGAGAGAGAGAGAGAGAGAGAGAGAGAGAGAGAGAGAGAGAGAGAGAGAGAGAGACAGAGAGAGAGAGACAGAGAGAGAGACAGAGAGAGAGAGAGACAGAGAGACAGAGAGAGAGAGAGAGAGAGAGAGAGAGACAGAGAGACAGAGAGACACAAGGCCGGTCAACACCATTAACAATCAGAAGTGTTAAAGAGGTGCACGGAGGGAAGGTGCAAAGACGCTTAATGACCGACCGCTTGTACCTCTGTCCCAAATGCCACCCTATTCCCTACGTAGTGCACTGCTTTAGAAAACCAGAGCCTTGTCTAAAGTAGTGCACTACGTTTAGGGAATCGGGTGTTGTTTGTGACTCACGACTTTGTAAATGAAAGCACCTTAATAAGGACATGCAATTAAAAACAGCCCTTTTTGTCTCTGCGGCGCCTCAGTCAGACATGTGACGCTAAACAGAAGCTATTAGAAGACGTTTTACATTTTATAATTTCTCTTGAACTGATAATGACTTGGCATCAGCGGCCCATTAGTGAAATGACAAACCCCCCCCCCCCAATGCCACCCTGGCACTCGCATACACACACAACCCCCCCCTACACACACACACAACTAAACACAAACACACACACACACACACACACACACACCTTTCAGAAAGAACAGAAACCCTGTCTGCTACGTTACAGACTAATTCACCCAATTACAGATCATTTCCACAGGACAGTTCAATCTGAACCACCTGCGTCAGTGCACACCTATCAGACACCTATCAGACACCTATCAGACACCTATCAGACACCTATCAGACACCTATCAGACACCTATCAGGTAGACAGGGATTACATGTATTCTCAGACACCTATCAGACACCTATCAGACACCTATCAGGTAGACAGGGATTAAATGTATTCGCAGACACCTATCAGACACCTATCAGACACCAATCAGGTAGGCAGGGATTAAATGTATTCTCAGACACCTATCAGGTAGACAGGGATTAAATGTATTCTCAGACACCTATCAGGTAGACAGGGATTAAATGTATTCTCAGACACCTATCAGGTAGACAGGGATTAAATGTATTCTCAGACACCTATCAGGTAGGCAGGGATTACATGTATTCTCAGACACCTATCAGGTAGACAGGGATTAAATGTATTCTCAGACACCTATCAGGTAGACAGGGATTAAAATGTATTCTCAGACACCTATCAGGTAGACAGGGATTAAATGTATTCTCAGACACCTATCAGGTAGACAGGGATTACATGTATTCTCAGACACCTATCAGGTAGACAGGGATTAAATGTATTCTCAGACACCTATCAGGTAGACAGGGATTAAAATGTATTCTCAGACACCTATCAGGTAGACAGGGATTAAATGTATTCTCAGACACCTATCAGGTAGACAGGGATTAAATGTATTCTCAGACACCTATCAGGTAGGCAGGGATTACATGTATTCTCAGACACCTATCAGGTAGACAGGGATTAAATGTATTCTCAGACACCTATCAGGTAGACAGGGATTAAATGTATTCTCAGACACCTATCAGGTAGGCATGGATTACATGTATTCTCAGACACCTATCAGGTAGACAGGGATTACATGTATTCTCAGACACCTATCAGGTAGACAGGGATTAAAATGTATTCTCAGACACCTATCAGGTAGACAGGGATTAAATGTATTCGCAGACACCTATCAGACACCTATCAGACACCTATCAGACACCTATCAGGTAGACAGGGATTAAATGTATTCTCAGACACCTATCAGGTAGGCAGGGATTACATGTATTCTCAGACACCTATCAGGTAGACAGAGATTAAAATGTATTCTCAGACACCTATCAGGTAGGCAGGGATTACATGTATTCTCAGACACCTATCAGGTAGACAGGGATTAAATGTATTCTCAGACACCTATCAGGTAGACAGGGATTAAAATGTATTCTCAGACACCTATCAGGTAGACAGGGATTAAATGTATTCTCAGACACCTATCAGGTAGACAGGGATTAAATGTATTCTCAGACACCTATCAGGTAGACAGGGATTAAATGTATTCTCAGACACCTATCAGACACCTATCAGGTAGGCAGGGATTAAATGTAATCTCAGACACCTATCAGACACCTATCAGGTAGGCAGGGATTAAATGTAATCTCAGACACCTATCAGACACCTATCAGGTAGGCAGGGATTAAATGTATTCTCAGACACCTATCAGGTAGACAGGGATTAAATGTATTCTCAGACACCTATCAGGTAGACAGGGATTAAAATGTATTCTCAGACACCTATCAGGTAGACAGGGATTAAATGTATTCTCAGACACCTATCAGGTAGACAGGGATTAAATGTATTCGCAGACACCTATCAGACACCTATCAGACACCTATCAGGTAGACAGGGATTAAATGTATTCTCAGACACCTATCAGGTAGGCAGGGATTACATGTATTCTCAGACACCTATCAGGTAGACAGGGATTAAATGTATTCTCAGACACCTATCAGGTAGACAGGGATTAAATGTATTCTCAGACACCTATCAGGTAGACAGGGATTAAATGTAATCTCAGACACCTATCAGGTAGACAGGGATTAAATGTATTCTCAGACACCTATCAGGTAGGCAGGGATTAAATGTAATCTCAGACACCTATCAGACACCTATCAGGTAGGCAGGGATTAAATGTAATCTCAGACACCTATCAGGTAGACAGGGATTAAATGTATTCTCAGACACCTATCAGGTAGACAGGGATTAAATGTATTCTCAGACACCTATCAGGTAGACAGGGATTAAGGTATATTCTCAGACACCTATCAGGTAGACAGGGATTAAATGTATTCTCAGACACCTATCAGGTAGACAGGGATTAAATGTATTCTCAGACACCTATCAGGTAGACAGGGATTAAAATGTATTCTCAGACACCTATCAGGTAGACAGGGATTAAAATGTATTCTCAGATACCTATCAGGTAGACAGGGATTAAATGTATTCTCAGACACCTATCAGCAAGTAGTCGATGCATCAATTATAATATATGCATATAATAGAATAATATTCAAGCAAATGTGATATTAAATGTATTTATACACTTAGATACCTTTCTTCATATTTATTAGAATGTAAGAATGATATGACATATTTATGACATATTAAATACACATTGGGGCCTCCCGAGTGGAGCAGTGGTCTAAGGCTCTGCATCACAGTGTTAGCTGTGCCGCTAGAGATCCTGGTTCGAGTCCAGGCGCAGCGGGTCGTGACCGGTAGGGGCGGGGGGGGGCGGGGAGGATACTCCCATCCACCCACAGGTCATGCTGGGGGTCAGCAGGGGTTTACCAGGTTTAGAGGGGAGAGAGAGAGAGAGAGAGAGAGAGAGAGACAGGGAGAGAGAGACAGGGAGAGAGAGACAGGGAGAGAGAGAGAGAAAGGCACACAGAGGTTATGTGGGTAAATAATTAATAAGGGGAATTCATTTTCTGACATTCGTTAGTGGTCCCTGTCACCATGGGGATATTTGAAAAGCGAAATGCCACTCGGCGCAACGGTGAATACAAGCATAGCTCAGAGAGAGGGGTCAGAAAGATCCCAGCCAAACGGAGGGTTGAACCCCTACTGAGAGAGATCGGAGAGAGGGGTCAGAGCGATCCCAGCCAAACGGAGGGTTGAACCCCTACTGAGAGAGATCAGAGAGAGGGGTCAGAGCGATCCCAGCCAAACGGAGGGTTGAACCCCTACTGAGAGAGATCAGAGAGAGGGGTCAGAGCGATCCCAGCCAAACGGAGGGTTGAACCCCTACTGAGAGAGATCGGAGAGAGGGGTCAGAGCGATCCCAGCCAAACGGAGGGTTGAACCCCTACTGAGAGAGATCAGAGAGAGGGGTCAGAGCGATCCCAGCCAAACGGAGGGTTGAACCCCTACTGAGAGAGATCGGAGAGAGGGGTCAGAGCGATCCCAGCCAAACGGAGGGTTGAACCCCTACTGAGAGAGATCAGAGAGAGGGGTCAGAGCGATCCCAGCCAAACGGAGGGTTGAACCCCTACTGAGAGAGATCGGAGAGAGGGGTCAGAGCGATCCCAGCCAAACGGAGGGTTGAACCCCTACTGAGAGAGATCGGAGAGAGGGGTCAGAGCGATCCCAGCCAAACGGAGGGTTGAACCCCTACTGAGAGAGATCGGAGAGAGGGGTCAGAGCGATCCCAGCCAAACGGAGGGTTGAACCCCTACTGAGAGAGATCGGAGAGAGGGGTCAGAGCGATCCCAGCCAAACGGAGGGTTGAACCCCTACTGAGAGAGATCAGAGAGAGGGGTCAGAGCGATCCCAGCCAAACGGAGGGTTGAACCCCTACTGAGAGAGATCGGAGAGAGGGGTCAGAGCGATCCCAGCCAAACGGAGGGTTGAATCCCTACTGAGAGAGATCAGAAACAGACAGGGATGGACGTGGGAGGGCAAACACTCATGAATACACAACAGAATGCTTCCTCACATCACATAGGGAGCAAAGTGACTCTGATACAGGTGGGAAATGAGGGAGTCACCAGACAGACAGCTAGGTAGGCAGGGAGGGAGGGAGGGAGGGAGGGAGGGAGGGAGGGTGGCAGGGAGGGAGGGAGGGAGGGAGGGAGGGAGGGAGGGGGAGGGTGGCAGGGAGGGAGGGAGGGAAGGAGGGAGGGAGGGAGGGAGGGAGGGAGGGAGGGAGGGAGGGAGGGAGGGAGGGAGGGAGGGAGGGTGGCAGGGAGGGAGGGAGGGGGAGGGAGGGAGGGAGGGAGGGAGGGAGGGAGGGGGAGGGAGGGAGGGAGGGAGGGAGGGAGGGACAGAGTATGGGTCTGTCTATAACGTCGAGCCAACTGCACTGTCATCAGACTAAACTCAACCCTTCACAAGAAGCCAGACATGTTAAATCCGTTGTGCCTATTTCTATACACTTTAAGTATATGTCTGGTTTTTCATATGAAACAGGTGTCAAAACCTTTCCTCCTCTCATCATAACTCACTTTATCTGATGACTGCATTTCAAAGGGCCTATTCCCTATATAGTACACTACTATAGACTCTATTCCCTATATAGTACACTACTATAGACCCTAATCCCTATATAGTACACTACTATAGACTCTATTCCCTATATAGTACACTACTATAGACACTATTCCCTATATAGTACACTACTATAGACACTATTCCCTATATAGTACACTACTATAGACCCTATTCCCTATATAATAAGCAACTATAGACACTATTCCCTATATAGTACACTGCTATAGACCCTATTCCCTATATAGTACACTACTATAGACTCTATTCCCTATATAGTACACAACTATAGACTCTATTCCCTATATAGTACACTACTATAGACACTATTCCCTATATAGTACACAACTATAGACTGTATTCCCTATATAGTACACTGCTATAGACCCTATTCCCTATATAGTACACTGCTATAGACCCTATTCCCTATATAGTACACTACTATAGACTCTATTCCCTATATAGTACACTACTATAGACCATATTCCCTATATAGTACACTGCTATAGACCCTATTCCCTATATAGTACACTACTATAGACCCTATTCCCTATATAGTACACAACTATAGACTCTATTCCCTATATAGTACACTGCTATAGACCCTATTCCCTATATAGTACACGACTATAGACTCTATTCCCTATATAGTACACGACTATAGACACTATTACCTATATAGTACACTCATCCCTGACCGCTGGCTACGTCCCTTCCGTCCTCAAGAGAGCGAGAGTTGCACCCCTTCTGAAAAAACCTACACTCGATCCCTCCGATGTCAACAACTACAGACCAGTATCCCTTCTTTCTTTTCTCTCCAAAACTCTTGAACGTGCCGTCCTTGGCCAGCTCTACCGCTATCTCTCTCAGAATGACCTTCTTGATCCAAATCAGTCAGGTTTCAAGACTAGTCATTCAACTGAGACTGCTCTTCTCTGCATCACGGAGGCGCTCCGCACTGCTAAAGCTAACTCTCTCTCCTCTGCTCTCATCCTTCTAGACCTATCGGCTGCCTTCGATACTGTGAACCATCAGATCCTCCTCTCCACCCTCTCCGAGTTGGGCATCTCCGGCGCGGCCCACGCTTGGATTGCGTCCTACCTGACAGGTCGCTCCTACCAGGTGGCGTGGCGAGAATCTGTCTCCTCACCACGCGCTCTCACCACTGGTGTCCCCCAGGGCTCTGTTCTAGGCCCTCTCCTATTCTCGCTATACACCAAGTCACTTGGCTCTGTCATAACCTCACATGGTCTCTCCTATCATTGCTATGCAGACGACACACAATTAATCTTCTCCTTTCCCCCTTCTGATGACCAGGTGGCGAATCGCATCTCTGCATGTCTGGCAGACATATCAGTGTGGATGACGGATCACCACCTCAAGCTGAACCTCGGCAAGACGGAGCTGCTCCTCCTCCCGGGGAAGGACTGCCCGTTCCATGATCTCGTCATCACGGTTGACAACTCCATTGTGTCCTCCTCCCAGAGCGCTAAGAACCTTGGCGTGATCCTGGACAACACCCTGTCGTTCTCAACTAACATCAAGGCGGTGGCCCGTTCCTGTAGGTTCATGCTCTACAACATCCGCAGAGTACGACCCTGCCTCACACAGGAAGCGGCGCAGGTCCTAATCCAGGCACTTGTCATCTCCCGTCTGGATTACTGCAACTCGCTGTTGGCTGGGCTCCCTGCCTGTGCCATTAAACCCCTACAACTCATCCAGAACGCCGCAGCCCGTCTGGTGTTCAACCTTCCCAAGTTCTCTCACGTCACCCCGCTCCTCCGCTCTCTCCACTGGCTTCCAGTTGAAGCTCGCATCCGCTACAAGACCATGGTGCTTGCCTACGGAGCTGTGAGGGGAACGGCACCTCAGTACCTCCAGGCTCTGATCAGGCCCTACACCCAAACAAGGGCACTGCGTTCATCCACCTCTGGCCTGCTCGCCTCCCTACCACTGAGGAAGTACAGTTCCCGCTCAGCCCAGTCAAAACTGTTCGCTGCTCTGGCCCCCCAATGGTGGAACAAACTCCCTCACGACGCCAGGACAGCGGAGTCAATCACCATCTTCCGGAGACACCTGAAACCCCACCTCTTTAAGGAATACCTAGGATAGGATAAGTAATCCTTCTCACCCCCCTAAAAGATTTAGATGCACTATTGTAAAGTGGCTGTTCCACTGGATGTCATAAGGTGAATGCACCAATTTGTAAGTCGCTCTGGATAAGAGCGTCTGCTAAATTACTTAAATGTAAATGTACACAACTATAGACTCTATTCCCTATATAGTACACGACTATAGACACTATTCCCTATATAGTACACGACTATAGACACTATTCCCTATATAGTACACTACTATAGACTCTATTCCCTATATAGTACACTACTATAGACTCTATTCCCTATATAGTACACGACTATAGACACTATTCCCTATAAAGTACACGACTATAGACACTATTCCCTATATAGTACACTACTATAGACCCTATTCCCTATATAGTACACTACTATAGACCCTATTCCCTATATAGTAGACTACTATAGACTCTATTCCCTATATAGTACACTACTATAGACCCTATTCCCGATATAGTACACTACTATAGACCCTATTCCCTATATAGTACACTACTATAGACCCTATTCCCTATATAGTACACTACTATAGACCCTATTCCCTATATAGTACACTACTATAGACTCTATTCCCTACATAGTACACTACTATAGACTCTATTCCCTATATAGTACACTACTATAGACCCTATTCCCTATATAGTACACTACTATAGACCAGGGTCCTATTCCCTATATAGTGCACTACTTTAGACCAGGGTCCTATTCCCTATATAGTACACTACTATAGACCCTATTCCCTATATAGTACACTACTTTAGACCAGAGCCCTATTCCCTATATAGTGCACTACTTCAGACCAGAGCCCTATTCCCTGTTTAGACCAGGGCCCTATAGAACCCTAATCCCTATATAGTACACTACTATAGACCCCATTCCCAATATAGTACACTCCCCTAGACTATATTCCCTATATAGTACACTACTATAGACCCTAATCCCTATATAGTACACTACTATAGACTCTATTCCCTATATAGTACACTACTATAGACTCTATTCCCTATATAGTACACTACTATAGACCCTATTCCCGATATAGTACACTACTATAGACCCTATTCCCTATATAGTACACTACTATAGACCCTATTCCCTATATAGTACACTACTATAGACCCTATTCCCTATATAGTACACTACTATAGACTCTATTCCCTACATAGTACACTACTATAGACTCTATTCCCTATATAGTACACTACTATAGACCCTATTCCCTATATAGTACACTACTATAGACTCTATTCCCTACATAGTACACTACTATAGACTCTATTCCCTATATAGTACACTACTATAGACCCTATTCCCTATATCGTGCACTACTTTAGACCAGAGCCCTATTCCCTATATAGTGCACTACTTCAGACCAGAGCCCTATTCCCTGTTTAGACCAGGGCCCTATAGAAGCCTAATCCCTATATAGTGCACTACTTTCGACCAGGGCCCTATAGGGGCTCTTCACTCTTACCTCTTTAAGGGATCATGACCTCACTACAGAACGCTACAGTCAGAAAGACAACACTTGTGAATATATTCATTTATTTATTTTAAAACTCTAAAGTGAAGGCAACAAATGTCCACATATGTTCTTCTCTCTCCGAGTATAAACGTGTCTTATAGTAGTTGATCATTTGTTATAAAACTCTAAAAATAAGTATATTCAATCCCTTTTACAACCAACAAAACACCAAAAAATACAAATGAAAAAGTCAAGAAAAGGACAATAGTTAGCGATATGCAAATCCAGAAGTTCAAATAATAATAATAAAATATTGCTAAATATTCGCCTTTTACAAAAAATATAGTATTTAAGTGCAAAATTCTGACACAAAAAAAAAAATAATATTTAGTAAAATAATCATTTAGTAAAATAATCATTTAGTAAAATAATCATTTAGTAAAATAATCATTTAGTAAAATAATCATTTAGTAAAATAATCATTGTACTGGTATGTCCAGATATGTAAATAAGTCCAAAAAGGCTTTGGTTCGAAGGTGAGTTGGGTATCAATGACGTTGTGACAGTCCGTTTACTCAAGAAGCAGACCGATTCTGAATGTCCCCCTACGAGGCAAAGTTACTGGTGATTTCATAACAAAGTGACCGTCACTAATTATGGTAATTAAACCAAAAAATATAGGGCAATCTTAACTTTATAGTCATTTAAAACGGTTTATTAATATATTAATATTTATATTATTAATATTTATATTATTAATTTTTATATCTGTGTGGATATTGTTCAGAACTTTCTAGTAGATAGAACATGTGTGGTGGAGGAGAAAACGGTCTAATTCATGAATAAAACATGTAAAATCGACAATATAATTTTAATAAACATTAACAACATTGACAACAAATACATGTTGACATAATAAAATAAATAAGTGTAAAAAATAAAAATATATATTTCATACTGAAACTCTCATATTAAACACCAATGATATTCACTAAGTTGATGGTTTATATTTAAGATAATATTTTACAGTTTTGTAATTATATATTTTTTATTTTAAAATATTATTTCATTATGTCATATTTCACAATTACAGACACCTGTGATAATCTGAAGTATCCAAACGGGCCACTAGATGTCTTAGATAGATTACATAAAATTCTTGAAAGTTACCAAAAATTCTGGTAGTTTACTGGTAAACTTTCCAGTAATATACCCTCCCTTTGCAACCCTAGTGCTGTAGAGGCACCCTATGTCATATAGTGTGCACTACATAGGGACCAGGGTTCCATTGTGGAGGATCCCTCCTCTGTGTATAGGGATGGCTGTCTTCATCTGCCTTTGGAAGAAAGGGCACTGGGGAGAAAGACAAACCACAGACCATTAGTACAAACAGAATGTAAAGGCTAGCAGGCAGGAACATAAACACCTACCCTAGGCACCCAAGGCAACACACACAGGGGGAGAGATGGGGGATAGAGATGGGGGAGAGATGGGGGGGAGAGATGGGGGGGGGAGATGGGGGAGAGAGAGATGGGGGGGGAGGAGATGGGGGGGAGAGAGATGGGGGGAGAGATGGGGGGAGAGATGGGGGGGATGGGGGAGAGAGAGATGGGGGAGGGGTGGGGGAGAGAGAGAGAGAGACGGGGGGAGAGAGAGAGAGAGACAGGGGGAGAGAGGGAGACAGGGGGAGAGAGAGACGTGGGGAGAGACAGGGGGAGAGAAAGACAGGGGGAGAGAAAGACAGGGGGAGAGAGATGGGGGAATAGACGGGAGGGAGAGAGAGACATGGGGGAGAGAGAGACGGGGGGAGAGAGAGACAGGTGGGAGAGAGAGATGGGAGGGGAGAGAGGCAGAGGGGAGAGAGAGAAGGGAGGGGAGAGAGAGACAGGGGAGAGAGAGACAGGGGAGAGACAGGGGGAGTGAGACAGAAGGGGAGAGAGAGGCAGAAGGGGAGAGAGAGAGAGAGACGGGGGGTGGGACAGAAGGGGAGAGAGAGGCAGAAGGGGAGAGAGAGGGGGAGACAGGGGGAGAGAGACAGAAGGGGAGAGAGAGAGGGAGACAGGGGGAGAGAGACAGAAGGGGAGAGAGAGAGAGGGAGACAGGGGGAGAGAGAGAGACGGGGGAGAGACAGGGGGAGAGAAAGACAGGGGGAGAGAGAGATGGGGGGAATAGACGGGAGGGGAGAGAAAGACATGGGGAGAGAGAGACGGGGGAGAGAGAGACAGGTGGGAGAGAGAGACGGGGGGAGAGAGAGACAGGGGGTTGAGAGTCAGAAGGGGAGAGAGAGACGTTAGGGGAGAGAGACAGAAGGGGAGAGAGAGACAGGGGGAGAGACAGGGGGGGAGTGAGACAGAAGGGGAGAGAGAGGCAGAAGGGGAGAGAGAGAGGGAGACAGGGGGGGAGAGAGACAGAAGGGGAGAGAGAGAGAGAGAGAGAGAGAGGGGGAGAGAGACAGAAGGGGGGAGAGAGGCAGAAGGGGAGAGAGAGAGAGACAGGGGGAGAGAGACAGAAGGGGGAGAGAGACAGGGGTAGAGACAGGGGGAGAGACGGGGGGGAGAGAGACAGAAGGGGAGAGAAGAGACAGAAGGGGAGAGAGAGAGAGACAGGGGAGAGACGGGGGGAGAGAGACAGAAGGGGAGAGAAGAGGCAGAAGGGGAGAGAGAGAGAGACAGGGGGGGAGAGAGACAGGGGGGAGAGAGACAGGGGGAGAGAAGAGGCAGAAGGGGAGAGAGAGAGAGACAGAAGGGGAAAGAGAGGCAGAAGGGGAGAGAGAGACGGGGGAGAGAGACGGGAGGGGAGAGACACAAGAGGGGAGAGAGGCAGAAGGGGAGAGAGAGACGGGGGAGAGAGAGAGACGGGAGGGGAGAGAGACAGGGGGAGATGTATAATTTCATGTATAATTTCTCTTCTTAATCAGTAACAGTGACTCAGTGACCTATATAAACGGAGCCTCAACAACAGGTAAACAAGGTGAAGGAAAAGTCTAGACGTCTTCCTTCTCCCTGTTCAAGAAACATATCTAGGATACATCCCAAATAGCAACCTATTCCCTATATACTTATTGGTAGTAGTGCACTATATAGGGAATAGGGTGCCATTTGGTACTTGACGGTAAAGGGAAGTCAGCCACTAGAAGGATCTTTAGATGTGTATTGTTGAGAGAGGGGACACTGAAGTGCACTGGGATAAAACTAGATTAGTGAGAATCAATGCCTCCCTTCAACATGAAGTCAGAGGAGAGGGGGGAGAGGGGACTGTGGCTGGTGAGAGAGAGAGATGGAGAGAGAGAGGGGGGAGAGGAGGGAGAGGGGACTGTAGCTGGGGAGAGAGAGATGGAGAGAGAGAGGGGGGAGAGGGGACTGTGGCTGGTGAGAGAGAGAGATGGAGAGAGAGGGGAAGGAGAGAGGAGGGAGAGGGGACTGTGGCTGGGGAGAGAGAGAGATAGAGAGAGAGAGGAAGGAGAGAGGAGGGAGAGGGGACTGTGGCTGGGGAGAGAGAGAGATGGAGAGAGAGAGGAAGGAGAGAGGAGGGAGAGGGGACTGTGGCTGGGGAGAGAGAGAGATAGAGAGAGAGAGGAAGGAGAGAGGAGGGAGAGGGGACTGTGGCTGGGGAGAGAGAGATGGAGAGAGAGAGGGGGAGCGAGCGGTCGCATTCGCACTTCGCTCTGCAGGTTGTATAACTTTTTCATTACATTTCATTATAGTACAACGGTTGATTTGTCTAATCTTAGCAATTCTTCTTAGCTAGCTACATAGCCGTCCTTGTATCAGAGATAATTGCATAATTATCGTATTTCGTCGCCCTAACGTAGCCTTCACTGCTATTCGCCCAGGAGCTAGCAAACGCTAGCTAACGCACACAGATTAGCATCACTGTAGTGCTATTCACTCAACTGTACGACTTGATTAGTTTACTGTTAGCTAGCTACATAATCTTAGCCATTCTTCTTAGCTAGCTACATAGCCGTCCTTGTATCAGAGATAATTGCATTAATTATCGTATTTCGTCGCCCTAACGTAGCCTTCACTGCTATTCGCCCAGGAGCTAGCAACGCTAGCTAACGCACACAGATTAGCATCACTGTAGTGCTATTCACTCAACTGTACGACTTGATTAGTTCAGTGTTAGCTAGCTACATAGCTGTCTTTGTTTCCAAGATAATTGTGTAGTTTAGTGTGTGTAGCCTTGGAGTGATTATCTTAATTCACTGAGGTTCGCTAGCCAGCTATTTGTCGTCCTTAACGTAGGAGACTCTGCTAGCTAGCCAACAGCTAACAGCTAACAGCTAGCCAACGTCTACTGAATAGAACTCAACAACCCGGTCGCATTCACAGGTAGTATCACATTTTCATTTCTTTACAGTACAACGGTTTGATTTGTTTGATCGTAGCTAGCTACATAGCCGTCTTTGTTTCAAAGATAATTGTGTAGTCTAGACCGATTTCCTAGGTTAGCTAGCCAGCTATTGTCATTCTTTTAACTCAACGTAACGTAAACAACACTGCTAGCTAGCCAGCTAGCCCCGAATAGCAGCACTGTAGAAATTATTACACTCAACGGAACGACTTGATTAGTGTAGTGTCAACAACGCAGCTACTGCCAGCTAGCCTACTTTAGCAGTACTGTATCATTTTAATCATTTTAGTCAATAAGATTCTTGCTACGTAAGCTTAACTTTCTGAACATTCGAGACGTGTAGTCCGCTTGTCATTCAATTTCCTTGCATTAGCGTAGCCTTTTCTGTAGCCTGTCAACTATGTGTCTGTCTATCCCTGTTCTCTCCTCTCTGCACAGACCATACAAACGCTCCACACCGCGTGGCCGCGACCACCCTAACCTGGTGGTCCCAGCGCGTTTACCCACGTGGAGTTCCAGGTCTCTGGTAGCCTCTGGAACTGCCAATCTGCGGCCAACAAGGCAGAGTTCATCTCAGCCTATGCCTCCCTCCAGTCCCTTGACTTCTTGGCACTGACGGAAACATGGATCACCACAGATAACACTGCTACTCCTACTGCTCTCTCCTCGTCCGCCCACGTGTTCTCGCACACCCCGAGAGCTTCTGGTCAGCGGGGTGGTGGCACCGGGATCCTCATCTCTCCCAAGTGGTCTTTCTCTCTTTCCCCTTACCCATCTGTCTATTGCCTCCTTTGAATTCCATGCTGTCACAGTTACCAGCCCTTTCAAGCTTAACATCCTTATCATTTATCGCCCTCCAGGTTCCTCGGAGAGTTCATCAATGAGCTTGATGCCTTGATAAGCTCCTTTCCTGAGGACGGCTCACCTCTCACAGTTCTGGGCGACTTTAACCTCCCCACGTCTACCTTTGACTCATTCCTCTCTGCCTCCTTCCTTCCACCCTCTCCTCTTTGACCTCACCCTCTCACCTTCCCCCCTACTCACAAGGCAGGCAATACGCTTGACCTCATCTTTACTAGATGCTGTTCTTCCACTAACCTCATTGCAACTCCCCTCCAAGTCTCCGACCACTACCTTGTATCCTTTTCCCTCTCGCTCTCATCCAACACTTCCCACACTGCCCCTACTCGGATGGTATCGCGCCGTCCCAACCTTCGCTCTCTCTCCCCGCTACTCTCTCCTCTTCCATCCTATCTTCTCTTCCCTCTGCTCAAACTTTCTCCAACCTATCTCCTGATTCTGCCTCCTCAACCCTCCTCTCCTCCCTTACTGCATCCTTTGACTCCCTATGTCCCCTATCCTCCAGGCCGGCTCGGTCCTCCCTCCCGCTCCGTGGCTCGACGACTCATTGCGAGCTCACAGAACAGGGCTCCGGGCAGCCGAGCGGAAATGGAGGAAAACTCGCCTCCCTGCGGACCTGGCATCCTTTCACTCCCTCCTCTCTACATTTTCCTCCTCTGTCTCTGCTGCTAAAGCCACTTTCTACCATTCTAAATTCCAAGCATCTGCCTCTAACCCTAGGAAGCTCTTTGCCACCTTCTCCTCCCTCCTGAATCCTCCCCCCATCCCTCCTCCCTCTCTGCAGATGACTTCGTCAACCATTTTGAAAAGAAGGTCGATGACATCCGATCCTCGTTTGCTAAGTCAAACGACACTGCTGGTTCTGCCCACACTGCCCTATCCTATGCTCTGACCTCTTTCTCCCCTCTCTCTCCAGATGAAATCTCGCGTCTTGTGACGGCCGGCCGCCCAACAACCTGCCCGCTTGACCCTATCCCCTCCTCTCTTCTCCAGACCATTTCCGGAGACCTTCTCCCTTACCTCACCTCGCTCATCAACTCATCCCTGACCGCTGGCTACGTCCCTCCCGTCTTCAAGAGAGCGAGAGTTGCACCCCTTCTGAAAAAACCTACACTCGATCCCTCCGATGTCAACAACTACAGACCAGTATCCCTTCTCTCTTTTCTCTCCAAAACTCTTGAGCGTGCCGTCCTTGGCCAGCTCTACCGCTATCTCTCCCAGAATGACCTTCTTGATCCAAATCAGTCAGGTTTCAAGACTAGTCATTCAACTGAGACTGCTCTTCTCTGTATCACGGAGGCGCTCCGCACTGCTAAAGCTAACTCTCTCTCCTCTGCTCTCATCCTTCTAGACCTATCGGCTGCCTTCGATACTGTGAACCATCAGATCCTCCTCTCCACCCTCTCCGAGTTGGGCATCTCCGGCGCGGCCCACGCTTGGATTGCGTCCTACCTGACAGGTCGCTCCTACCAGGTGGCGTGGCGAGAATCTGTCTCCTCACCACGCGCTCTCACCACTGGTGTCCCCCAGGGCTCTGTTCTAGGCCCTCTCTTATTCTCGCTATACACCAAGTCACTTGGCTCTGTCATAACCTCACATGGTCTCTCCTATCATTGCTATGCAGACGACACACAATTAATCTTCTCCTTTCCCCCTTCTGATGACCAGGTGGCGAATCGCATCTCTGCATGTCTGGCAGACATATCAGTGTGGATGACGGATCACCACCTCAAGCTGAACCTCAGCAAGACGGAGCTCCTCTTCCTCCCGGGGAAGGACTGCCCGTTCCATGATCTCGCCATCACGGTTGACAACTCCATTGTGTCCTCCTCCCAGAGCGCTAAGAACCTTGGCGTGATCCTGGACAACACCCTGACGTTCTCAACTAACATCAAGGCGGTGTCCCGTTCCTGTAGGTTCATGCTCTACAACATCCGCAGAGTACGACCCTGCCTCACACAGGAAGCGGCGCAGGTCCTAATCCAGGCACTTGTCATCTCCCGTCTTGATTACTGCAACTCGCTGTTGGCTGGGCTCCCTGCCTGTGCCATTAAACCCCTACAACACATCCAGAACGCCGCAGCCCGTCTGGTGTTCAACCTTCCCAAGTTCTCTCACGTCACCCCGCTCCTCCGCTCTCTCCACTGGCTTCCAGTTGAAGCTCGCATCCGCTACAAGACCATGGTGCTCGCCTACGGAGCTGTGAGGGGAACGGCACCTCAGTACCTCCAGGCTCTGATCAGGCCCTACACCCAAACAAGGGCACTGCGTTCATCCACCTCTGGCCTGCTCGCCTCCCTACCACTGAGGAAGTACAGTTCCCGCTCAGCCCAGTCAAAACTGTTCGCTGCTCTGGCCCCCAATGGTGGAACAAACTCCTCACGACGCCAGGACAGCGGAGTCAATCACCACCTTCCGGAGACACCTGAAACCCCACCTCTTCAAGGAATACCTAGGATAGGGTAAGTAAGGGTAAGTAATCCTTCTCACCCCCCAACAAGATTTAGATGCAAGTGGCTGTTCCACTGGTTGTCATAAGGTGTATGCACCAATTTGTAAGTCGCTCTGGATAAGAGCGTCTGCTAAATGACTTAAATGTAAATGTAAATGTGAGAGGAGGGAGAGGGGACTGTGGCTGGTGAGAGAGAGAGATGGAGAGAGAGGGGAAGGAGAGAGGAGGGAGAGGGGACTGTGGCTGGGGAGAGAGAGAGATAGAGAGAGAGAGGAAGGAGAGGGAGGGAGAGGGGACTGTGGCTGGGGAGAGAGAGATAGAGAGAGAGAGGGAAGGAGAGAGGAGGGAGAGGGGACTGTGGCTGGTGAGAGAGAGAGATAGAGAGAGAGAGGAAGGAGAGAGGAGGGAGAGGGGACTGTGGCTGGGGAGAGAGAGATGGAGAGAGAGAGGGGGGAGAGGGGACTGTGGCTGGTGAGAGAGAGAGATGGAGAGAGAGAGGAAGGAGAGAGGAGGGAGAGGGTACTGTGGCTGGTGAGAGAGAGAGAGATGGAGAGAGAGAGGAAGGAGAGAGGAGGGAGAGGGGACTGTGGCTGGTGAGAGAGAGAGATGGAGAGAGAGAGGAAGGAGAGAGGAGGGAAAGGGGACTGTGTCTGGGGAGAGAGATGGAGAGAGAGAGGGGGGAGAGGGGACTGTGGCGGGGGAGAGAGAGATGGAGAGAGAGAGAGAGAGAGAGAGAGAGAGGGGACTGGCTGGGGAGAGAGAGAGATTGAGAGAGAGAGAGAGGGAGGGAGGGGACTGTGGCTGGGGAGAGAGAGATGGAGAGAGAGAGAGAGAGAGAGAGGAGGGAGAGGGGACTGGCTGGGAGAGAGAGAGATGGAGAGAGAGAGGAGGGAGAAGGGACTGTGGCTGGGGAGAGAGAGAGAGATGGAGAGAGAGTGAGGGGGGAGAGGGGACTGTGGCTGGGGAGAGAGAGATGGAGAGAGAGAGAGAGGGAGAGAGAGAGGGGACTGTGGCTGGGGAGAGAGAGAGATGGAGAGAGAGAGAGGGGGAGAGGGGACTGTGGCTGGGGAGAGAGAGATGGAGATGGAGAGAGAGAGGAGGGAGAGGGGACTGTGGCTGGGGAGAGAGAGATGGAGAGAGAGAGGGGAGAGGGGACTGTGGCTGGGGAGAGAGAGATGGAGAGAGCGAGGAGGGAGAGAGGACTGTGGCTGGGGAGAGAGAGATGGAGAGAGAGGGGGAGAGGGGACTGTGGCTGGGGAGAGAGAGATGGAGAAAGAGAGGAGGGAGAGGGGACTGTGGCTGGGGAGAGAGAGAGAGATGGAGAGAGAGAGGGGGAGAGGGGACTGTGGCTGGGGAGAGAGTGAGATGGAGAGAGAGAGGAGGGAGAGGGATTGTGGCTGGGGAGAGAGAGATCGAGAGAGAGAGGAGGGAGAGGGGACTGTGGCTGGGGAGAGAGAGAGAGATGTAGAGAGAGAGGGGGAGAGGGGACTGTAGCTGGGGAGAGAGAGATGGAGAGAGAGAGGAGGGAGAGAGGAGGGAGAGGGGACTGTGGCTGGGGAGAGAAAGATGGAGAGCGAGAGGGGGGAGAGGGGACTGTGGCTGGGGAGAGAGAGATGGAGAGAGAGAGAGAGAGAGAGAGAGGGGACTGGCTGGGGAGAGAGAGAGATTGAGAGAGAGAGAGAGGAGGGAGAGGGGACTGTGGCTGGGGAGAGAGAGATGGAGAGAGAGAGAGAGAGAGAGAGAGGAGAGGGGACTGGCTGGGAGAGAGAGAGATGGAGAGAGAGAGGAGGGAGAAGGGACTGTGGCTGGGGAGAGAGAGAGAGAGATGGAGAGAGAGTGAGGGGGAGAGGGGACTGTGGCTGGGGAGAGAGAGATGGAGAGAGAGAGAGATGGAGAGAGAGAGGGGACTGTGGCTGGGGAGAGAGAGAGATGGAGAGAGAGAGAGGGGGGAGAGGGGACTGTGGCTGGGGAGAGAGAGATGGAGATGGAGAGAGAGAGGAGGGAGAGGGGACTGTGGCTGGGGAGAGAGAGATGGAGAGAGAGAGGGGGGAGAGGGGACTGTGGCTGGGGAGAGAGAGATGGAGAGAGCGAGGAGGGAGAGAGGACTGTGGCTGGGGAGAGAGAGATGGAGAGAGAGGGGGGAGAGGGGACTGTGGCTGGGGAGAGAGAGATGGAGAAAGAGAGGAGGGAGAGGGGACTGTGGCTGGGGAGAGAGAGAGAGATGGAGAGAGAGAGGGGGAGAGGGGACTGTGGCTGGGGAGAGAGTGAGATGGAGAGAGAGAGGAGGGAGAGGGGATTGTGGCTGGGGAGAGAGAGATCGAGAGAGAGAGGAGGGAGAGGGGACTGTGGCTGGGGAGAGAGAGAGAGATGAAGAGAGAGAGGGGGGGAGAGGGGACTGTAGCTGGGGAGAGAGAGATGGAGAGAGAGAGGAGGGAGAGAGGAGGGAGAGGGGACTGTGGCTGGGGAGAGAAAGATGGAGAGCGAGAGGGGGGAGAGGGGATTGTGGCTGGGGAGAAAGATGAGGGGAAGGGGGGCAGAGAGAGAGAGAGAGAGAGAGAGAGAGAGAGAGAGAGAGAGAGAGAGAGAGAGACAGAGACAGAGAGAGAGAGAGAGAGAGTTCTGCAAAAATGTCCTCTGTGCACAACGAAAAACACCAAATAATGCATGCAGAGCAGAATTAGGCCGATACCCGCTAATGATCAAAATCCAGAAAAGAGATGTTGAAATGTACGACCGCCTAAAAGGAAGCGATTCACAAACCTTCCATAACAAAGCCATCACCTACAGAGAGATGAACCTGGAGAAGAGTCCCCTAAGCAAGCTGGTCCTGGGGCTCTGTGGGGTCTGTTTGTGTTCATGAACAGAGCCCCAGGACCAGCTTGCTTAGGGGACTCTTCTCCAGGTTCATCTCTCCAGGACAGCAACAGCAACACAGACCCAAGCAAATCATGAGAAAACAAAAATATAATTACTTGACACATTGGAAATAATTTACATAAAAACTGAGCTGACTAGAATGGTATTTTTCCCTAAACAGAGAGCACACAGCGGCAGAATACCTGACCACTGTGACTGACCCAAAATTAAGGAAAGCTTTGACTATGTACAGAATAGGAGCATAACCTTGCTATTGAGAGAGGCTGCCGTAGACAGACATGGCAGAAAGAGAAAGAGAAAAGAGAAGAGAGAGAGGAGAGAGAGGAGAGAGAGGAGAGAGAAGAGAGAGAGGAGAGAGAGGAGAGAGAAGAGATAGAGGAGAGAGAGGAGAGAGAGAGGAGAGAGAGGAGAGAGAGGAGAGAGAGGAGAGAGAGAGAGGAGAGAGAGGAGAGAGAAGAGAGAGAGGAGAGAGAGAGAGAGAGAGAGAGAGAGAGAGGAGAGAGAGGAGAGAGAGGAGAGAGAAGAGAGAGAGGAGAGAGAAGAGAGAGAGGAGAGAGACATAGAAAAAGAACAGACAAAGAAGAAGAGAGAGGAGAGTTGAGCTCAGATCGTGCTCTGTGTTTAAGACCAAGGGCAGACCGTAGAGACGGGGGAGGTGGGGATCTCTCTCTCCATCTCTCTTTGATGGGGGTTCACCAAAAATCAGAACGCATCATGAGGGATTGCAGTGGCTCGCAGGTCTGCATGGACACATCCATACACATGCAGTCAACTGATTTGTGCAGTTACACTCGGTAACAGTCTTAACTAAAGGCATTATACCACGAGTCAGGGCTGGCACGAGCGTTTTGGGGGCCCTCGCGGGCAAAACATTTTACTGGCACGGTCTTGACAGCGGACAGACAATTTCCGTTTTACAGCTAATTTCCTGCAATTCTGCAAATGTTGCCATGAATTAAGCCATGATAATATAATATCTGAGTGACTAACAAAATCAATGGAGACCTCCTGGGGGTCAGGGCCCCTAGAGGTCAGGGTCCCTAGGGGTCAGGGCCCCTAGGGGTCAGGGCCCCTAGAGGTCAGGGCCCCTAGAGGTCAGGGCCCCTAGAGGTCAGGGCCCCTAGAGGTCAGGGCCCCTGGGCACGTGCCCTGCGTGACCGGTCTGCATTCAGCCATAATTACTACAAGTTTAGATAGCTGACTAGACTAACTACCAATCTAAACATGTTTAGTTGACATGGGCTAATTGAGTGACTGAAATAACAAGAGAGAAACTGCTGATGCACAGTCACATGACCAAATGACACCTGGTGTCATCACTCTAAATGACACCTGGTATATCATACTGTCATCACTCTAAATGACACCTGGTGTATCGTACTGTCATCATTCTAAATGACACCTGGTGTATCGTTCTGTCATCACTCTAAATGACACCTGGTATATCATACTGTCATCACTCTAAATGACACCTGGTGTATCATACTGTCATCACTACAAATGACACCTGGTGTATCGTACTGTCATCACTCTAAATGACACCTGGTATATCATACTGTCATCACTCTAAATGACACCTGGTATATCATACTGTCATCATTCTAAATGACACCTGGTGTATCGTACTGTCATCATTCTAAATGTCACCTGGTGTATTGTACTGTTCCAACTGTCATCATTCTAAATGACACCTGGTGTATTGTACTGTCATCATTCTAAATGACACCTGGTGTATCGTACTGTCATCATTCTAAATGACACCTGGTGTATCGTACTGTCACCATTCTAAATGACACCTGGTGTATCGTACCGTCATCACTCTAAATGACACCTGGGGTATCGTACTGTCATCACTCTAAATGACAGCTGGTATATCATACTGTCATCATTATAAATGACACCTGGTATATCATACTGTCATCACTCTAAATGACACCTGGTATATCATACTGTCATCATTCTAAATGACACCTGGTGTATCGTACTGTCATCATTCTAAATTTCACCTGGTGTATTGTGCTGTTCTAACTGTCATCATTCTAAATGACACCTGGTGTATCGTACTGTCATCACTCTAAATGACACCTGGTATATCATACTGTCATCACTCTAAATGACACCTGGTGTATCGTACTGTCATCACTCTAAATGACACCTGGTGTATTGTACTCTCATAACTCTAAATGACACCTGGTGTATTGTACTGTCATCATTCCAAATGACACCTGGTGTATTGTACTGTCATCATTCTAAATGACACCTGGTGTATTGTACTGTCATCATTCGAAATGACACCTGGTGTATTGTACTGTCATCATTCAAAATGACACCTGGTGTATTATACTGTCATCATTCTAAATGTCACCTGGTGTATTGTACTGTCATCATTCAAAATGACACCTGGTGTATTGTACTGTCATCATTCTAAATGTCACCTGGTGTATTGTACTGTTCTGTCATCATTGTAAATGACACCTGGTGTATTGTGCTGTTCTAACTGTCATCATTCTAAATGACACCTGGTGTATTGTACTGTCATCATTCTAAATGACACCTGTTGTATTGTGCTGTTCTAACTGTCATCATTCTAAATGACACCTGGTGTATTGTGCTGTTCTAACTGTCATCATTCTAAATGACACCTGGTGTATTGTACTGTCATCATTCTAAATGACACCTGGTGTATTGTACTGTCATCATTCTAAATGACACCTGGTGTATTGTACTGTCATCATTCTAAATGACACCTGGTGTATTGTACTGTCATCATTCTAAATGACATCTGGTGTATTGTACTGTTCCAACTGTCATCATTCTAAATGACACCTGGTGTATTGTACTGTCATCATTCTAAATGACACCTGGTGTATTGGACTGTCATCATTCTAAATATCACCTGGTGTATTGTACTGTTCTAACTGTCATCATTCTAAATGACACCTGGTGTATTGTACTGTCATCATTCTAAATGACACCTGGTGTATTGGACTGTCATCATTCTAAATATCACCTGGTGTATTGTACTGTTCTAACTGTCATCATTCTAAATGACACCTGGTGTATTGTACTGTCATCATTCTAAATGATACCTGGTGTATTGTACTGTTCCAACTGTCATCATTCTAAATGACACCTGGTGTATTGTACTGTCATCATTCTAAATGACACCTGGTGTATTGTACTCTCATCACTCTAAATGACACCTGGTGTATTGTACTGTTCTAACACAAGTTGCCTATCCCTGCTCTAGGATATTTGGCATGTGTCCTGTAGGCCACAAGTTGCCCATCCCTGCTCTAGGATATTTGGCATGTGTCCTGTAGGCCACAAGTTGCCCATCCCTGCTCTAGGGTATTTGGCATGTGTCCTGTAGGCCACAAGTTGCCCATCCCTGCTCTAGGGTATTTGTCTGAGAGTGGAGGGGTGGGTGTGGTGGTTGAGGGGTTGATGGTAAGGGAGGAGAAGTGGGATACCTAGTCAGAAGCACAACTGAATGTATTCAACTGAACTGTCTTCTGCATTTAACCCAACCCCTCTGAATCAGAGAGGTACAGAGGGGACAGCCTTAAACCGATGTCCATGTCATCGGCTCCCGGGGAGCTGTTCATGGGTTACATGCCTTTCTGAAGGGCTAAACAGCTCATTTTTTTCCACATTGACCGGCTCAAGGATTCAAACAAGCAACCTTTGGGGTTCTGTCCCAACGCTCTTAATCGTTAGGCTACCTACCACCCCCTGCAGGGAACAGCAGGGTGTATGTGTGTGATGGTTGGGAAAAGGTGAAGAGGGGATTGAGGTAAAGGGAGGGAGAGCAGCGGGGGGGGCCTTCAGGAGAGAGAGAGCATCTGACAGAACAGAGATAAACGTGTTAGAGTTCAGTAACAGGAAGAATAGCCATGTCTCTCCATAAAGGCTTCAGACCCTGAGGCGAGGAGAGGAGAGGAGAGTAGGGGGGAGGAGAGGAGAGGAGAGGAGAGCAGAGGAGAGCAGAGGAGAGGAGGGGGGAGGAGAGGAGAGGAGGGGGAGGAGAGAGGAGGGGAGGAGAGGAGAGCAGAGGAGAGGAGAGGAGGGGGGAGGAGAGGAGAGGGAGGGGGAGGAGAGGGAGGGGGGAGGAGAGGAGAGGAGGGAGGAGGAGAGGAGAGGAGGGGGAGGAGAGGAGAGGAGAGGAGGGGGGGAGGAGAGGAGAGCCGAGCAGGGGGAGGAGAGGAGGGGGAGGAGAGGAGAGCAGAGGAGAGCAGAGGAGGGGGAGGAGAGGAGGGGGGAGGAGGAGGGGGAGGAGGAGAGGAGGGGGGGGAGGGGGGGAGGGAGAGGAGAGGAGAGGAGAGGAGAGGAGAGGGGGAGGAGAGGTGAGGAGAGGAGAGGAGGGGGAGGAGAGGAGAGCAGGGGGAGTAGAGGAGGGGGAGATGAGAGGAGAGCAGGGGGGAGGAGAGGAGAGGAGAGGAGAGGAGAGGAGAGGAGGAGAGCGGAGAGGAGAGAGGGGAGAGGAGAGGAGAGGAGAGGGGAGAGGAGGAGAGGAGAGGAGAGGAGATGAGAGGAGAGGAGAGGAGAGGAGAGGTGAGGGGAGAGGAGAGAGGAGGAGAGGAGAGGAGAGGAGAGATAAGGCCTGCACTCATGGTATTAAACTGATATGTAAAAAAAAACTTAGGAAACTGCATACCAATAGCATATCAGCCGACGGGCCAGTAAAAAGCCCAGAATCAATCTAAAAACATTATTGCACGTAATTAGCATCTCCGCTAGTAAAAAAGGCTTTCACTTTAAACCAGTTAAGAAAAGTCTCTAATTAGGACGAACTGGTCTCGTTTTTTAAAGTCTTCGCCTGC
This sequence comes from Oncorhynchus keta, assembly GCF_023373465.1. Taxonomy (NCBI): domain Eukaryota; kingdom Metazoa; phylum Chordata; class Actinopteri; order Salmoniformes; family Salmonidae; genus Oncorhynchus; species Oncorhynchus keta. The sequence continues at coordinate 3,928,317 of NC_068429.1, read as the reverse complement.
AGCGCACCCATTAATTATAAATCCTTTACTTAAGAGGAAACATAGGGAGGCAGAAGAGAGGGCTGATTACTTAAAGAATCAGATATCAACGCGTCTCCTCTCCCACTAACACTGACAGCTGGAGGGAAACATAACATGTAATGCATTGAAGAGGAGGGTTAACTACAGCATGCCTCAGAGTGTTCCATGCCTCAGAGTGTTCCATGCCTCAGAGTGTTCCATGCCTCAGAGTGTTCCATGCCTCAGAGTGTTCCATGCCTCAGAGTGTTCCATGCCTCAGAGTGTTCCATGCCTCAGAGTGTTCCATGCCTCAGAGTGTTCCATGCCTCAGAGTATTCCATGCCTCAGAGTGTTCCATGCCTCAGAGTGTTCCATGCCTCAGAGTGTTCCATGCCTCAGAGTGTTATTCAACCATGCTGGTCATTTATGAACATTTGAACATCTTGTCCACGTTCTGTTATAATCTCCACCCGGCACAGCCAGAAGAGGACTGGCCACCCCACATATGCTCTCTCTAATTCTCTCTTTCTTTCTCTCTCTCGGAGGACCTGAGCCCTAGGACCGTGCCCCAGGACTACCTGACATGATGGCTCCTTGCTGTCCCCAGTCCACCTGACTGTGCTGCTGCTCCAGTTTCAACTGTTCTGCCTTATTATTATTTGACCATGCTGGTCATTTATGAACATTTGAACATCTTGGTCATGTTCTGTTATAATCTCTACCCGGCACAGCCAGAAGAGGACTGGCCACCCCACATAGCCCGGTTCCTCTCTAGGTTTCTTCCTAGGTTTTGGCCTTTCTAGGGAGTTTTTCCTAGCCACCGTGCTTTTACACCTGCATTGTTTGCTGTTTGGGGTTTTAGGCTGGGTTTCTGTACAGCACTTTGAGATATCAGCTGATGTACGAAGGGCTATATAAATACATTTGATTTGATTTGATTTGTTCCATGCCTCAGTGTTCCATGCTATATAGACAGATTCACATGTAATACACACACACACACACACACACACACACACACACACACACACACACACACACACACACACACACACACACACACACACACACACACACACACACACACACAGAGAGAGAGAGAGAGACACACAC